>NW_019385168.1:341171-373297 GCF_000671375.1 Centruroides sculpturatus
TGCCGTTCGTGTGTACCCCTACTTACCCACTGCTCATAACACATCCTAACAGTTCTATCAGAACGGTTCAGATGGCGGCCAATCCGGCAGTATGACCATCTTCCTCTCAATCCAACAATGCGACCTCTCTTAAACTCACTTAACTGAGTGTAAGGCTGTCGAATGCGTCGTAGAGGCATGTCTGTCACTCAATGAAGTCAAAACCATGAATAAAAGTGCAGAACATATGCACAAGTCGTCACAGCGTGCACCTTTATACCAGGCAGCGGAAACATTTTTTCCCCTCTGGTGGCGATATAACATAAGAACCTACTCTCAAAAGCTAATCATTTACATATCTAGCTAAGATGATGCAACATATCAATTTTTATTCAGATCTAACAAGTCCTTCATGGTGCGTTATTTTTTTTGTCGTCCAGTGTATATAGAAAATTGATGAAAAACCTGAATATTTTTAGTTTTTGAATTTTCAAAATACAGTTTTTATTAATTGCTAAATAAACTTCATATAATTTAGAAGAATTGAATATAGTTTCAAAATTTTTACATGGTATTAAAATGTTTTTTACAAATTACTGATTCTTGAAATCAATTTTTAATTTTAAATAATTTTGCAATGTGTTAGAATTTTGATATAAATTGATGTTGTGGTTTTGTGAACATTGTTTGTTTGCTTGTTAAAAATGTGATTTTATTGTTTAAATTAAATATTTTAAAATAAGAACAGTTTAAAATTAGAAAGCAGATTAATATTATTTTTAACAATTATTATTTTGTTGTTATTTTTAATTTATTTTGCATGTTAAAAATTTAATAATAGTGTAGGAAAAAATTGCACTTTAGTTTTGTTTTGCACATTGTTTTATGTAATTGCCAATTTGTTAGCATGGTGAAACGGCTCTACATATAGCAGTCTGGCATGGATTTCCGAAGATTGTGCATGCTCTGTGCAAATTTGGTGCTCACACTGCCCTCAAAAATAAGGTTGGTTAATGTATTTGTGTGTACTTGTCTCTATAATTTTATTCCTGTTTTTAATACGTTGCTTATATGTTAGTGTTAAAACTTTATTCTAATTTGTTATTTTCAGAGATCAAATTTGGTATTAATATTTAATAAGTTTACTTATTTAAGATTATTTACTTATCGTTTGTAACATACATAAAAAAGTAATATTAATTATTATGTCAGAATGTAGTACAGTAAGACCCTGCTTAATGCGGGGGGATGCATTCCTAGACGACAAAGCCCTAAGCAAAACAGCGTTAAACGAGACCATTTTAACTAAGAGTAAATAGGGATAGGAGAACACGCNTGTGTGTGTGTGTGTGTGTGTTTCAAAATTGAACTCTTGAAGTTTGATGCTGATTTAGATAACTGCCATAATCAAATTTATTATAATATATTTTAATAAAAAAAATGTATTTAATATATCTAATACAAATAACATAATAGAATTAAAAGTTATTATTCATGTAATTTGTGTTAGTTATTTTTTTTTAATACAAATATCTCAATATGTTAATATGAACAGGGTGTTTTTGAAAGGTCTTGCCAAATTTTAACAGCATATGAGTCATAAAAATTTTCTATGAATCATAAAAATGAATAAATTCCATATAAATATAGGTTTAAAAAAGCTTCCTTTTGAAGTTATAGCAATTTTAAAATGTGCTGTAATTAAAAATTTTTACATAATACAAATTAATAGGAAATTATGGTTTGATGTCTGTTTCTAAGTGACATTTTGTGCTTTTTAATATGATGAACCATTATGCTAACTCAGAGATAGCAGACATTCATTTAATGTATAGCTAAGCTAAAAGCAATACATGTGAACTGCGATGACTGTACAGAGAAGTTTTCAAACTGCTGTATTCTGGAAAGGAATCATTTTTGGACTTACATTTATATGGAATTTTTTCATTTTTACAACCCATACAAAATGCTGTTAAAGTTTGGCAAGACCTTTCAAAAGTATCGTGTATATTTAGATATGTACACATGTGCTATGTACAGTACAGTCAAACCTGAATATAGCACCTTCCTAAATACTACCATCTACATAAAATGCTTAACGAATACTTGTGATCAGATACTTTCATAAATGTTAGATAAAGAATGTTTTTGAATCAATGAACTATTAAATGTATGATTTTAGCATTTTCAAATCACATGACTCAAACATCCAAACTGAGATTTGTGTTCATGGATAACTTTTTGTTTAAAGTACTTTGTTTACTACTATTTGTCTAAATTTTGATAAAATTATAAAAATGATTACATAATTTTCAGCCATTGTTAATCATGCATTTTGAATTTAATTCAATAGAATTTATTCGTGAGTAAAAACAATAAACCATGACATATGAAGTAATCGTTCTTGCTAGGTATATTTACATAACAGAAAATAGTTTTTATTTTTAACTTTATAAACCTTTTAATAAGTAACTAAAATAATGTGTTTTTTTAAATATAAATGAATCTTGAATAGAAAATTAATACGGATTTTTGCTACATAGATATTAAATACAACAAAATATTGATAAAAATAATATGTAGTTCTTGTATGTTAATTTATAGCTAATCATAAAATATTTCATTCAATATTTTGATTATTTTATTAACTTAAAAATTTCTGTTCTGTTATGCAAATTTAAAACCTGACCCAATTAGTCCTGTTTCTTCTGAGTCCCAATTGGCAACATTGTTGTCAATCAGTTTTTCACATTAGCTTTGGTGATAAAAATGTTTTTTCAGCCTTCTACAATGAACAGTTTTCAAGAAAAACATGAGTCATGGGTGGTCTGAAACACACTGTGTATTAAGATTGTTTCTTGACAGATTTTAATAATTGAAACCATTAAAATTTCATATAGCTATAAGCACCACAATTTATTTTAAATAACATATACACTTTCATAGCAACTGAAAATTTAGATAATGAAATTCTAATTATTTGAAACTTTATCTTATTGTAAATGATTTTTTTCTGTTAAATGTAAACTTTTGTTCTTTGTTAAATCTAATTAATAGAATTTCAATTAATTTAAACACTGAAATTTTATATTTTAATGGAATTTATTAGTAGTAATTTAATTAAAAATGAATATTATTTAATATTTTTAATATGAAAAGTATACTACCTAATCTTTATCAATTATACTACATGTCCAATTTTTCCTCTTTGAAACATATGATCAGTTTTGCTGGATAAGTTTTTTCTCATATTGCATATATGATAGAGGTGATTTTATTGTATGCAACAAAGAATTTCATTAACACATTAAAATATTATAGAATATATTAATCTGCGGCATTAAATGAAAAAGGTATCCAAATTCATTTTAAAAAGTTTTGCCAAAAGTTGGAAATACTGCAGTGGTTAAGATGACTTCTGTAATTTTGATATTTTTTTCAAATTCCAGAAGTCTTCTAATAAATCCAGGAGAGTTGGTAACCCTAGTTTCAAACAAGGTATCATTTTTACTTTTCTACAAAACATGAACTTTTTTAGATGTGAATATTTATGAATTAATAACAACAACAAAAAACAGGAAATATTATTAACATTAATAAAACTAGTAAAAGCTAGTATATAGAGAGGATGATACAGTAATTATATTTAAAATTTTACAAGAAAATTCTTTATAAAAAATTTTTACAATAGGAAGAAAACACAAGGCTTCGTTATCCTTCATCCTGTGTCATTTTTACTCCTTTAATTTGTATTTACAGTTGACCCCCCTATAACACTGTTGATTATTCCGTTTTATATGAATTCCATGTTGTATGAGTCACTTAGATTTTACAAATACATGTGCTGGGCTGTGAACAGCTCACATATTTGTAAAATTTAAGTGACTTGTACAACATGGAATTCATATAAAACGAATAATCAACAGTGTTATAAGGGGGATCGACTTGTATTATTTTACTATGTATTTGAGGCTTGATAAAGCATTAAAAATCAGTTATTTAATTAAAATTTTTACATTGTTTAAAATTTGGATATTAGGGTTTTTATAGATGTAAATGTAGCATTTTTCTGCCATTTCCAAAAATTCTTCCAGTTGAATTCAAAAAAACATCATATTGTGAATGTTGAATTATTATTTTCATTAAGATGAAAACAAACACATTGAATGTACTACTTACTCTCTTCTGTAAAAGAAGATAATCATAAACCATTTTCTTGTATAGGACAGTTATAGGTACTTTCATCTTTTAAGACTGTGTTTCAAATGTCTGATCAAAATGTTTGGTGTTTTTGTGTTTTAACGAAAATAAATGACTTTTTAACTTTTTGCTTCATTAAAATTGTTTATCTTAGATAAGAGTATATTGTGCTAAGATCAGACTGACTTTAGGCTTCTTTAGAACAATAAAATTGATGCTAATATGCAGTCTTTCTGGAATGCAAATACAATTGACTATTCTATATTTTTAGTTTTAGTTGCAAAGATAATTTTATTTCTGTTCTTGTGTTTTGCTATCCTAAATGCAAGTGCATTTTTTTTTTTTCTAATCAAATAACTCCACTTACACAATAATAAAAACAAAGAAAACTTCATTAATGAATATTTTAAATTTCTTTTGGTTGAATTTTATCTGCATTAAAGCAGTTTAGTTTTTATTAATTTTAACTTATAACAATTGAAAAGAAATAGAGTTATACTGTAATAAATTAATTTTTTAGCAATAGACTTATAAAATTGTTGTGTTACTTATATTATTTATCTACTTTTACTACCTATTACTTATACTTTTTTATCTAATTATAATCTAAAATTTATTGCATTTTTATTTTTTATTAACATTAGAATAACAAGTAACTTAAATTTATTTCTATAGTACCAAATGTTTCCTTGCCAGTGAAAATGATTATCTTGCCTACATAGCAAGTTGTAATTTCAAACTCTATTCAGATTTTTAAAATATTTATCTGGTTATAAAGGAAGTTAATGTTTAAAAGTATATTGTTTTTGAAAAGTGAAAAATTGTTCATTATCCTTAATATTTATTTTCATTGAAAAAAAGAAAATGCTGCTATGTAGAGTTTCTATAAGTTTAAAACCAAAAGTAGGAATATCGTAAATGAAATATTATTATTATTATGGTAAAAATTTGGCCCAGTGTTAGATAATCAGTAGCTGTTCTGGAAAGTAAGTGAATAATTCTAATTAAACTAATTTTATCAATTATCAAACATTGTTTTTTTTATTATTTGTTGAGCCAATTGTTACATATTTCAACTAAGTTTTGTTAGAAAATCTAGATACTCCCATTGTAGACATGGTTGAACCCATGATTGACATGATTAAAAATAAAAATCCTTTTAGTGCCTACAGGACAAAGAGTAAAAAAAGTATGGCCGGACATAACCATCGATCCATTGTTAATGATTGCACGAAACCATCAATTCATTGACCATCAGTAGTTTTGAAACCACTGCTCAACATTACACAGAGTTGACAAAACACAATGTATGTGCCATACATGAGGACAGATTGTGTATGCACATGACACCCATAGACATCTTCCAATTTGTACTAAAAATAGTCAAATATATAAAAGTATTTGACTATTTTTAGTACAAATTTGGAATAGTTTTGGGTAGAAATGGACAAATTGGGATATACTGGAGACAAATTTTCTAATCAGGACTTATGGCAACTCAACTACTATGTCTTCCTGTGAAGATGAAACTTTGTAGCTGTATAAGAAAAAATGCTGCTATAAATATTATGCTGATGAGAGAAAAACAATATAAAAAATAGTAGCATTTTTACAAATGTGTCAACATCTCTTGGATAACTATTACACAATTCAAAGTATTTTCCAATGTAATTTGTTGTATGTTATCATCACTTGTCTGTTTTTACATTGTGAAATTGAAAAACAAAGTTTTACAGAAAAGTAAAGATAATGATCATTATAATTTTCTAAGTTGAATATATTTAATAACTTTTCTTTGTAATCTTCATTTTTTGATTTATGAACACACACAAGAATTACAATTTGATAATTTTTTCAATCTTATATATAAAATTACTAATTGACTATAAGGGCTTTTAAATTTAAAAATATTTGAATGCTTTTTGAGCATAATTCAGTTTATCTTCAGATACATAAAAACTCAATGAAATATATGAATATTTTCTGAATTTCTAGTAAATGATCACAACTTTCACATGACTTAAAAAAGAACAATATTTTCGTATTTTCTCTATACATAATTTATAATGTTCTTCTTCATTATACACTACACAGTTTCAAAACCAAGATGTGAAGATTTTATATATGAGTAACGATATGGGTTTGAAGAAGAAAGTTATAATTTTTTCAATTTTGTCACACTGATATTTTTCAGTTTCTTAGAAAATATATATATTTATACATTTTCTATCAATTATATATATATCTCACAATTAAAAATTATTCACATGTTCTGTTGACTGTTGGCATACTACTATTATAATATTTTGACATAGCAATTCTGTTTGGTGCATTTTGAAATACCAAATGCCAACATTTTATTTTATCTTTTGAAAAGGAAATAATAAATAAATGTTTCTGAACTATCACTGTCATCATTTTGATCTATAATTTCATCAATTTTCTCATCATTGTCAGCTATATTTCCATCATTATAACTACAGTTGTTATCGTCTAGTTAGAAAAATTTTGGTATTACCATTTGTCTAGATAAGTATAAATATGTTTTTAAGGAGACATAGAATTTTTTAAAAACATTTGTAATAATAAATTTTAAAAATTATGTATGTATTCATTTACTAATAAATAAATTAAAATATGCATGCAATTCTAACAGAGAAATTGCCACTCNTTATTAAATATTATGATATCCACTCCATCTGATTGGGTTAACAGATATGCATGTATAGTATGTAACTAAATGCTTTCTAAGAATAGCAATTTTGATAATTGTGCATAATCATTTGGATTATCTTATGATTATTACACGTACGTTATCGCCGTAACCGGGTCAAAGTCAGTCTTATAATAGAAAATTACCGAGAACATCTTCCCAGATGCGCATCATTATCATCATCCTGTTCAGTCGCGTTTAACCTAGTAGCATATTATAAATAAGAAAGATTAATGGAAGTATCAATAAGTCTTATATCCGGATATAATCCTACACTGGGTATATTGTTGATAATCTGACAACCTACAATAACGTTATAAAATTGACATGCTAGTATGTATAATTTTTTTTAATATCGAGGTCAGATTTTTTTTCCCGAAAGATATATTTAAAAACCTAGTTGATGACACAGTTATTTCGTAACGGTAGAGGTAGAATGCTACTTCGAATGCCATTCTTGATTGCATACTAATTGGTTTGCCAGATATTGCATTCGGCCGTGCGTGAAATGTGTTTGGTTTATCTATATAATCTAGATTTAAATTTAAAAAAAAATTCACGGCTTTTTTTATTATTGTTGTTGTTGTTGCTATTTTTTTTCCTGTTTTATGCGGCAAAATCTTGGATGTGTTGCCTTCGCCGAATAAAACGAAATGGCACAGTTCCAAAACGTAAGTCGATCTCGACACCAGCACACGTGGTCAGCATATGACTAGACAGCAGTGAAATTTTTGTATATAATTTCAACCGGATGCTGTACTGACCACGAATATACTCGCTCACTCTCTCTCTCTCTCCCTTGTACGTCAGACAAATGGAATAGGCCGCATACCTATACGAAATACCTGAAGTGGGACAAAATCCGGTCGGACTAGTTGTACTGCACCAGTCACTACTTCCTGGCTGAGCGTTCTAGCTGCTTGTAGTTTGTTTGTGTCTCCCTCTTCGTCATGAGTATGTACGACGGTGCCTGTGTATTTTACTTCCCATCCTGTGATAGGTAGTTTTATATATATTATGGAAGGATCGTGCGATCTCGACAAAGGGACGGTTTATTTCGATAACGATGCTAACGAAGATGAAAATTTCGTGGTCGTGTCAACCCTGGTAAGTCTTGTATATAATTTTTAGTAAGGGGTATAATTCTATTATTTAGTGTAATTACATTCAGACGGTGCAATAAGGCAGAGAATATTATTTATAGACGTATTATTCCACGTCATGTCTTAGCTAGTGACTAACGAAATATTGCGAAAAAATTTTGATATATTTTTTTAAAAAAATATTCTCATTGCGCAATTTTATAACACTAATGTAAATGAAACCCGTAGTTCATTTTAGAATAAAATAATAGCTGAAGAACTTTTTAATTAGTATTGTGAAATATTTATATGGTTCAAAGAGTTTGTTACGTCAATCCGGAAGTTTTTTTTTCGTATTTCCCTAATGTTTAAAAAGAATTTTTTATTAGTCGATACAAATTTTCATGATTTATGCCATCTAGAATGAATTATCAAATTCCTGAATATATATTAAAATACCTTGCTTAGATAAATTTTTCTTTTCCTTTTTTTTATGCAGTTTCTAAACAGTGTAACGACATTCACCATCAGAATTTGTTGTAGCAGATTTCCTCTAGATTATTGCTGACGAAAAATTACACAGCAATCATTGTTATATTATCCGTAATTGCTTAGTATCGTTTCAAAACAAAATGATGATTTCATCTTGTGTTCACCCTCCTATTTCCGTTTTGCGTGTACAAAACGGAATGCTAGAGGTGCAGCGAACAGATTAGGATTGATTAAATATCATACTTATTTTTATTCATATTTGTTTATATATTCTTCTCTTCCATCGGGTCTCTTACCTAAAAGTAGGTTGCTACACCACGAAGTACGAGGTAAACCCCCACTTTGTTGATAGTTTATTGTGCGTTTTTTTCCCGTTTCGCTTTTAATTTAGCTGAGGATGAAAAACACTTTGCTGCATTGTTTTTAATCGTTGAAGGCATTTTTATCTTAATTAATTTTCGATTTTTATGGTTAATGCTGACCTTGTTCGTTTCACTCATGAAGAAAAAATACACTCCACTTATTATATCGAAATGTTAAGCATGCTTGCTTTGTAGATTTTTCACGATACAGCGACAAACCAAAACCGATTCATCTGCAGTTCTTCGATTTATTAAAGTGCTTGTTAAACGCGGTAAACTCGGATTGTCCAGGATTAAAGGGTCAATTAAACCATCGAATTCCAGGCGTTTAAGCGGGATTACGCTTCCTAACTCAATAGAACTTAACGAACATCGACCTCTATCGAATGTGAAAGTTCTTAGTTGTTGTCTCCCACACTTCGTTGACCAAAACAGATTTCCTGTTCGACGAAATTTCATCCTCTTACACGTTTATAGTCCTATTGATTTATGAGTATATTCGACCATTTCGGTCACAGTAGATGTATTTATTTTATCATTTTCCGTTCGGAAGTGGCAATTATTGACGATGCGGATCATTAAACGGCGTTTAGTAAAGTAACCTTATTAAGATAGTTTCTCGGCCGTTGATCTCGATAATAATCACCCGCAATACTTCAAAAATAATTCGGAACACGAGAGTAGTGGGTTATAGAGTTTAGCATTTCTCACGACCTTTTGGTTTTATGTCGAGAAGAATTGTTTTTCCTTTCATCGGACGACTGACAGGATGCGATATTCCACGCTTTATTCACTGTAATGACATCATCCACCACTTCCCTTCCATACAGTTAGAGATGCACGATATGACAGTTGGGTCGTACCTCAGGGTTGTCGCACTCGATCAAGATTGTCTAGCCAAATTCAAATGTTAAGACCTTCGCACAGTTGCGACACTCGAAGGGTGGTATACGCAGTGTTGCGTCACAAGTAAACGAGTAGTTATAACACAAGTTTGGCAGTGGGTGGTATTATTAAGTCGGTTTATTACACTCGGTACACGCAGTACGTTTCCTGTCTTTATCGTGTTTAATTGAAGTACGATTTTGAGAGAATAAGACTTGTAAGATACATTTCAAATGTAGATTTTAATCTGTTCTACTTCTCCTTTTCTATTGTTTTAAATACTAGTTAAAGTCCGGATATCTCTTTGTATAGTCATCTTGCATCGAGGTTAATCCTTACGTTTAGAATTTATTTTGCTTTTTCGATTCGATCCTGACCTATTTCTGGAGAATGCGCAGAATCAAAACTTTCTTGATGTACATCCCGTCGTTGAACTGATTATTCGGTCATCCGTTGTTGTTTTTTTTCCGATATATGTTTTTATTTAGCTGTCACCTCTCTAAGTCAAAGATCATTTCTGTCTGGTGGAAATAAGGTCGCAAATGTAAACGTTACACTTTTTTTTGTGTGTCTTTTTATTGTGAATTTGCCGTTCTGAACTAGATTATTCAATGAAAATTTTGATGTTATTTCACTCGAATGGTATTAAAAGTTTAAAATTGTTTCTTCTCTAAATGATCGAAGTTACATGTTTTTAAATCACGAAGACAAACAGATAATCTCATATTTATCCGTCTGTATTATCTATAAATATATTGATAGGGTCGTTGAACTCGTGCTTCCGCTTTCGTCCGATCCTTTACTCGAGTTACAAACTCGGATTCGTTTCGTGTCTAACCTACGACTAACTTTGTCCTTGTGTGTGTGTGAATAGAATGAAAAAAAAAGTCATATTCGTTGACATGGCGTATCAAAATTGCAATAATAAATCTTAACGGTCTAGCGACAACCAATGGCTGATGTTGCACGTTAATTGACGTACGTAAAGTCTTTGCTGCATGGATTTCTTTGTAACAATTGTATATTTCGGGATGTGTTCGATGTCAGTAGATAATGCTCTTTAAATTGAGTTAGCAACAGATATTGAAAGTGATGATACGAAATAAAAAAATGTATATGCTCGATATAGAAAAACCCATGACTAATACTGGACTTCGTCCGTTTCGGATGATGCGTGGTTTCAGAAGTGCGATGGATGAGTTTTTAGACATTAAGGTATTATTTTCGGGATTCATTGTATGAATTTAATGTTGTTGTTATGATTAATTTTGTTAGAAATTGATGATGATGACTTTAAATTGATTTTTATTTTTGTAGGGATGACATATTGATTGAATACATTGAATATAGGACTGTTCGTTTTTTAATTAAGATATATGTATATATTTTTAGATATTTTTATTAATTCGGCTTATTATTAAACACTATTTTTTTTTTTCTTAACAGCAAGATGAAAATTTTGTTGTGGCAGCGTTATTTTGTGCTGTGGAAGAGGGAAATCTGGCTGGATTGGAAGAATTGTTTTCTATGTCTAATATTGATGTTAATCAATGTAATAGGGTAAGTTTTAATTAATTTATTTATAAATATTGGAAATAAAATATTTTAATTTTCTTATATAGGAAAAATAACTTTTTTATTTCTATTAAAGACAAAATTTTTTATTTATAAGTTATAAACTTAATTGAAGTAATTTATATATCGGGTCTCTTACCTAAAAGTAGGTTGATTATCATTAATACGTCATTATATAGATTAGTATTTTTTCTGTCTAAATAAATAATGGATAAATTAATGGATGTGGCAATATTAATTTCAGACAAAGGTATTATATGAACATTAATAATAGATTTTATTCATTCATTAGTAACAAAAGGATTATATTTGGATGGCTTATAAATAATTGAAACAAAGTTAATTTAGATAGAATAAATTTTACAATGGTTAATGATTATCATTGTTGTTTTTTTTTTTTTATAAATTATTTTTAGCCTCGAGATTTTACTGAAGTGGTTGTCCGAAAGAAGAATGAAATAAATATTGATAATTTTAAGACATATTTAGCTAGACAGAGATGGAAGGTACTTAATTTTATTCTTTAAATAAATTATTATGTTTTTTTAATGTTTAATGCTTGAATTGTTTTCAAGAAAAATTCAATGCATTGCATTTATTTTATCTGTCAATTTTAAAAATTTTAATTACTAATATTTACTAGAATTTATTGTAGATATATGGATAATAATTGAACATATTATTCAATTTTTTTTTTAGCATTCTTTGCTGGTTATAACTTTATGTAACAAATTGTCACGTAGTGCCAAGTTACGCAGTCAGAGCAGCGTTAACATGATAGAATATCATTCTGGCATCCGAGATATGCCATTCATAAACAAGGAGGTAATTATTACTATAAAACATAACAAATTTCATATCCCTTCTTATCCTTCTATAAGAATGTGAAATATCTTTTTTAATTATATTTTGTAACTTTTTAAAACCAAAAGTTTGAATGAATTTATTGAAAATCAGGACTTCTCATTTGTTTTAATTTCATTTTAATTAAGAAATTAAAAATCTTGGTCAAAAACTAAAAATCAAAGTTTAATTTTCTGACTATTATTTGCAAGAATTAATGATTATTCAGCTATATAAACACATTAGTACTGTTAAATATTTTTTTTATAAATTAAAATACTAAGTTATCCTTATTTTGTAGTGTTTCAAGTGGTAATGTGATAAGTGAGGCAACAAGGCAACAAGGAAACTCGGCTCTTTGCCGTGGCGTCCCGCGTGGCTATGTCCCTCGCTAAGGTGTTTTCCGCTAGGTTCATCTTTGTCCTTTGCAGATGTATCCTCCGAAAGTTATAGACCTTCATTGAGAGAACGTTTCCTGTTCGAGAAGTTTTCTTAGAATGCAACATCCGGTCAGCGATAGGAAACCACCTTCGTCGCCGGATTTCCTCTTCTTCTTTCGAAGACTGTGCGCCAAAATATACAAGGACTGCAACTCTTTGTGACAACAATACTTTTATTATAAGTTAATTGTGTGATAAACGGGTTGCGTTGTTTGTAAAGGAGGCATCGATCTCTGACTGAACCGCTCCCACATGTCGTTGACTGTTAATGTCGGCAGTCCATACGATAACAACATATCTCGTATAATTGTTATGTTTTTAAAGTACTTTTCCCGCAATATGAAGAAGCGAGAAGGAGGAGAAGGAGATCTTTGAATACAGCTGTCCCTTGATAATCCGACAGGTATGAGACCAAAGGGGTGTCGGATTACCAAAAGTGTCCGGATTACCGAAAGTNCGTGTGTACCCCTACTTACCCACTGCTCATAACACATCCTAACAGTTCTATCAGAACGGTTCAGATGGCGGCCAATCCGGCAGTATGACCATCTTCCTCTCAATCCAACAATGCGACCTCTCTTAAACTCACTTAACTGAGTGTAAGGCTGTCGAATGCGTCGTAGAGGCATGTCTGTCACTCAATGAAGTCAAAACCATGAATAAAAGTGCAGAACATATGCACAAGTCGTCACAGCGTGCACCTTTATACCAGGCAGCGGAAACATTTTTTCCCCTCTGGTGGCGATATAACATAAGAACCTACTCTCAAAAGCTAATCATTTACATATCTAGCTAAGATGATGCAACATATCAATTTTTATTCAGATCTAACAAGTCCTTCATGGTGCGTTATTTTTTTTGTCGTCCAGTGTATATAGAAAATTGATGAAAAACCTGAATATTTTTAGTTTTTGAATTTTCAAAATACAGTTTTTATTAATTGCTAAATAAACTTCATATAATTTAGAAGAATTGAATATAGTTTCAAAATTTTTACATGGTATTAAAATGTTTTTTACAAATTACTGATTCTTGAAATCAATTTTTAATTTTAAATAATTTTGCAATGTGTTAGAATTTTGATATAAATTGATGTTGTGCTTTTGTGAACATTGTTTGTTTGCTTGTTAAAAATGTGATTTTATTGTTTAAATTAAATATTTTAAAATAAGAACAGTTTAAAATTAGAAAGCAGATTAATATTATTTTTAACAATTATTATTTTGTTGTTATTTTTAGTTTATTTTGCATGTTAAAAATTTAATAATAGTGTAGGAAAAAATTGCACTTTAGTTTTGTTTTGCACATTGTTTTATGTAATTGCCAATTTGTTAGCATGGTGAAACGGCTCTACATATAGCAGTCTGGCATGGATTTCCGAAGATTGTGCATGCTCTGTGCAAATTTGGTGCTCACACTGCCCTCAAAAATAAGGTTGGTTAATGTATTTGTGTGTACTTGTCTCTATAATTTTATTCCTGTTTTTAATACGTTGCTTATATGTTAGTGTTAAAACTTTATTCTAATTTGTTATTTTCAGAGATCAAATTTGGTATTAATATTTAATAAGTTTACTTATTTAAGATTATTTACTTATCGTTTGTAACATACATAAAAAAGTAATATTAATTATTATGTCAGAATGTAGTACAGTAAGACCCTGCTTAATGCGGGGGGATGCATTCCTAGACGACAAAGCCCTAAGCAAAACAGCGTTAAACGAGACCATTTTAACTAAGAGTAAATAGGGATAGGAGAACACGCAACCAAAAAATAAACATTTTTTACTATAATTTTAAATTATTTTTATGTAAATTTTTGCATAATAATATATGTTAAATAACATACAAACATATGTGCACAGAAATGTAAAGTTAATTTTTTATGACGAAGGTCCTGGCTCTTCTGAAATTCTTGTTTTTTGTGATGAAGTCATGTAATTTCATTGGTTCCCTTCTTTTCTTTCCTTAAGCAAATGTCAGTAGCAGAAGATTGCGTCCAAAATGCTTCATGTCGCTTTGGTACTCCTATCAAAATCTGGATCATTCTCTACAATTTGATCAACAATTTCGGTTATCATTACCAAACGTTTACTAAGGAAAACTGTAGAGAAGTTTTTTGGGTTCTTTGTCTTCAGAATCTCTATTTTCCAGTTCTAATGAATTCCTTGTTCTGCCAGTTCGTGAAGGTTGTCATTGGTAAGGCTCTTACCAGAAACCTGCAGTAACCCCAATATTCTGCTCATCTACATCTCCTGTATTGATTAAGTTGACAATTTTGTCAACCTAATGATACAGCGATAGACTATTCTTGATGAGAATTCTTGGATACTTTCATCTATAACTACTCCCCACACTCTGTTCATGCATTTATCAGTTAATTCTTGCCAAACAAAATTGATATTTTTTATAGCATCCATGATATTATATTACAACGAATTGCCACCTTTGCTGATTGGTTCGTGTTTAGGAATAATCATATTATAAATAGATCAATGAAATACTGTGTTAATTTGAATCAGCATAAATTTTGAGAGTTTTTTACGCGTCAAGCAGACTGCGTTATATTGAATCAGCGTGAAGCGGGGTCTTACTGTACAAATGTAGAATAAGTTCAATATGCAAATTGAAAGTTTAAAATTCTGATGCTTTAAAAAATATTTTTTACACTAAAGTTTCATTAATAAATGCATTCAGTGAAGAAACTGTTTTCTGTTTTGTACATATTTCCAAATTGATTAAATCTATCTATTCGTATAACATTAAATATTTTTAATTTATACAAATATCAAGGAATAATCTTTGTTTAATATTAATTCATATTATTGAGTTTTAACTTTAGAACAGCATTCAACAAGCTAAAAATTCATTACTTTCATTGTTTACAATTTAATTTTGTATATGTAATTCCTTACTTAAATTAGTTAACTTATATCAACTTAAAAAAATAGATCACTAACACACGTGTGTGGTAGTTATTAAAGAATAATACTTTGATCAAATTATTAATTTAAAACTTAATTAAATTGAAAATTCTTATAATAAAGAGAGTAACAATAATTTTCTCACTAGAGGGAAACACTTCTTGGACAATTTTTTTATTTTCATGCATGAGTAAATAAATTAAAAATTTCATTTAAATGCAGGTTTCGTATAAAACTTTTAATTACATCTCAAACAAAATTTTGCAATCATTTTTATATATTTAGGATGATATTTCACTCTGCAATTATAAATGCTTCATAATTGTTTTTGAATGATATAAATTATGAAATTAGCAAGCTATTATCCTTAGTTTCTACATAATGATAACCTTAAAATGTTTAGGCATAAGTTATATCAATAAGTATTTTATCTATTTTTTATTATTTGTTTGAAAGGATACTGCTCTTATGCAATTATAAAATATTAAACTTTTTATAGGTATTCCATATTGTGTATCTTAGTACAGTATCCATTCTGTTCAAGGAAATGATTTGAATATTTAGTATCAAAAAATTGAAATTGCATGATGTTGATACAGTAAATGGCTATACATTTATACATTCACATAAGTGAACATGTTATTAGAAAATGTATTTCAGCATTTATATTTTCCTTTCCAATTTCTGTAATTAAACATGCAAAGATTCTTATTTGACTCAATAGCATCTTTTAATAATATGCTATAGAGTGAAGCTTTAGCAAAATTAGTCTTGAACACTTAATTTTTATTAAATAAATTCTATTTATATATTATAATCAAAACTGTCAAAGTTTCATTTAAAAAGTTGTTAAAGGAATTCTACATAAACAGTCAGGTTTTAATTGTTTCTTATCAATATGAAATTTTATTATAATTATAGTGAATTTAAGAATTTCAGGAGGTAAATGTTGAATATTATTTTTAATATTCTGAATGGCAAATGACAAACCAAGAAATTTCATCTAAGTAATAAAGCTATATTTATCTTACTGTCTAACTGACGTGAAATGTTGAGTAGAACAGTCTTCTCAGAAAAATGAAACAGTACATTCAAAAGAGGAAATTTAAAAACAACATATATTTTAGGTCTTATAAGATATCACAATTTCTCAACATCTCCTAGATTATCATGATGTCCACTTGACAATTAACTGAAGAGTTATTATTTTTTGATTTTTTTTTTTTGTAATTTGCTCTTCATTATTAAATGACACTATTTTCAATTTGTATTATCATCAGTTATTGTTTAGATTTTTAAAATAACATTTTTAATTATTTAGTTAATAAAATGAAGTACTAAAAAACAAGAGACAGCAGACTAATAATGTCTAGCTCCTCCTTTTAACCTAATAAAAGCAACTATACAACAAGTGATACATAAATTCCAGTACCTTGTTGACTATGGATATAGTCATTCAGGCACCTAAGATGCCAGTTCACGTCACCTCTGTCCAAAATGTTGGCTAGAAGTGATTTCAAGTCAGAGTAGTCTGCACAGTGTTCCAAAGGTGCTTGTTTGAGTTCAAGTCCAGTGAACATGGGGATCAAGGAAGCACCAGGAAATCTTTGGAATGCCTCTTAAATCAGTCTCATATCACTTAGGCAATATGTCGTGTGCCATTGTCCTACTGAAACAACTGATCATCAGAAAGTAGATGAAGCACAATGGGGTGGAGATGGTTGGCAATGATGATTGTGTAATAGGAATCTGCGAAGACAGACTCCACTTGAAGTAATGGTCCAATCACCATTAGTTTGACTATTTGCTGGCTTGAGAAATTCCATAGCCATTTGCTTCCTCTTCTAACCACATTTCCTCACTTGCCTTGTCCCAATGATCCAACTGGATCTGACCTGCCTATCTTCTTGTTTGGAGGAAATTTTCTCATATTCTCACACTAGTGATATATCCCTTTAAAGAAATTTACTTTAAAAAAATGGACTTTAGCAACAGAGTCCAGACCTTTGAAGAACCCTGTTGCTAGCATAATGTTTTTCCCTTTGTTAGGACTGGTTGTCCATCATTTAATGTTGTTGCTATTTGGCTCAGATAAGGTACTGTACATTGCTTAATGCTTGAGCATAAGCAATGATTTACATGTGGCTTAATGAGTACAGAAACCAATGGAATGGAGTGTTCATTATATTCTCCATTCTGGACAGTCTACTGGGTAATGGATATACAGGCATTGGCATTAAAATGAAATGTAATTTGCCTCAATGTTGTCTTGTATTCAGTGGTTACAAGCCTGTAATCTTAATCTTTGGCTACTTGTTTGTGTCTGCAATGTTGACATCTGACCCAGTCTGTCCATAATTCTGATACTTCTGGTAGACTCTTGAAACTATAACCAGGGAATACCTTGGAAATGGATGTCCCATTTTTCTTGTATCTATAGTCTTTTCTCAGTAAAAAGGTGATAAATCTTGTCCATGTAGTTTCGCTATACCTGCTGGTTTTCTAGAAAATGTCCAAGTCTGAGATTTATTAGTGTCACATAAGTAGTTGAGCTGATTTTCATTTCTTGAGGGAGAAGAAACACACACACACACATATATATATATATATATATGTATATACAAACATAAGTTAAAGTGTCAGAAGAGACAGCAGAATATTATATGTGTATTAATTATTAATAAATAACTATAAATAATAATTAAATAAATTTTTCTTTATTATATTTTTAATTTAAAAAATTATACATTGCATCTCAGATGAGTCATAAAGTGGTGCTCACATATCTGTATTGTTTCTCAACACTTTGCATCACTTTACAATGCAAAATACTGAGGTCTGACTGCTGAAAGCAGTTAGAGGTGGGACACTTACTTGTCAGAATTTTTATATATATATACTGTATTTTAGAGAATATTTTGAAATTTAAATTTATATGGTATCTGGAATTATTGATAATTATGTAGAAGACTTTGTAAATGTGAGAATTTTCAGATTATTTATTGGAAGCAGACAGAGAGGAAAAAATTATTCACAAGTTTATTAGTCANTTATCATCATAAAAATATTTAAAAAACATTTTGCTATAAAATGTTGAAATATCAGTGAAAAGAGGACAGGAAATAAATTATCATAAACAATATAACTTAATGTAGATTTCCAAGGTTTTTTAGATTCTATGAATCTATATTGTATTATAAACATCAAAAAACTATTGATGATATGAAAAATACTCAATAATTTAAACACGTCGTTTGCTACTACTAACATATTTTTTGAACTTATTTAAAATAATCTATATTTAAACGTTATACATTCAGTCTTGAAACATTACAATAGTCTTTATATTTTTTTTCATTTTAAAGAAAATATATTTGTTTATTATACTTAGTGTGCATGTGTGTATTGTAAATTCAAAAATGCATTTCTTTAAACAAGTGATGAAAAATATATGTTACAAGTGTTAAATCGTTTTGGAAATTCTGGCTTAAAACATCTAATTCTTGTTTTTAATTAGCATAATTTCTTTTCATTTATCAAGTTCAGAAAATCTAATGGATAAAGAAAAGAATTTAATATTAATAAATTTAATTCAAAATATACAATGCAGAAGTTAAGTTTGTAAATAGCTATTTTTATTAAGTAATTGAATTTAAATTATAAATAAAACAAATTTTTGTGTTAAAAAGAAGAGAAGAATAAACATTTCATTTTCCATTAATTCTATAATCGTAATCTAAAAACATCAAAATAACAAATACTTTAGTATTCTTGTTTNTTATTTTTGAAGTTTTTAATTATGAAATGTTTTTTTATTTTAACCTGCTGTTTTTGAAGGAATATATCTTGTTCTACATTAAAATAATCTTTGAACTTATACAGAATAATTGATAACCAGTTGAAGCGTTGATTTAATTCTGTTTGGATATGATTTATATAAACTTTGTCTATGTCCTTGTTGCTATATTTTATCTAACATGAACGTTAATAACACATAATTATTAATATCTTTCATGTCTTTATATTCATTAAAATCTAAATGACAAAAAAGTCATTCTTATAATTGCCTAATCATATTTTTTAAAAAGTTAAAATTGAAGCTATTACTTATATTAATAGAATGATAATGTAAAAGTAATTTAGTTAGCAACGAAAAATTTTATTGCTGATTAATATACTGTAAATTTTTATGATGGATACTTTACATAATAACTTTTACAGAAAAACACTTATATTGTCAAAATTTAAAATTTAATGTGTGTAAAAATACCAATAAATTTCAACTTATACCAGCTTCAAGCTTGCTCCAGAATGTGCCAATTTATTGTTTTTTATTTTTGTACTCATCAGAGCATGTTATTTCAGGAAGTCTGTATTATTATCAGAGCAGTTACAAAGCATGAATAATGATTCGAATTTATGTGATGCTCCAAGAGACACACAAATCATTATAATACTTTAATTGAAGTACGATTTTGAGAGAATAAGACTTGTAAGATACATTTCAAATGTAGATTTTAATCTGTTCTACTTCTCCTTTTCTATTGTTTTAAATACTAGTTAAAGTCCGGATATCTCTTTGTATAGTCATCTTGCATCGAGGTTAATCCTTACGTTTAGAATTTATTTTGTTTTTTCGATTCGATCCTGACCTATTTCTGGAGAATGCGCAGAATCAAAACTTTCTTGATGTACATCCCGTCGTTGAACTGATTATTCGGTCATCCGTTGTTGTTTTTTTTTCCGATATATGTTTTTATTTAGCTGTCACCTCTCTAAGTCAAAGATCATTTCTGTCTGGTGGAAATAAGGTCGCAAATGTAAACGTTACACTTTTTTTTGTGTGTCTTTTTATTGTGAATTTGCCGTTCTGAACTAGATTATTCAATGAAAATTTTGATGTTATTTCACTCGAATGGTATTAAAAGTTTAAAATTGTTTCTTCTCTAAATGATCGAAGTTACATGTTTTTAAATCACGAAAACAAACAGATAATCTCATATTTATCCGTCTGTATTATCTATAAATATATTGATAGGGTCGTTGAACTCGTGCTTCCGCTTTCGTCCGATCCTTTACTCGAGTTACAAACTCGGATTCGTTTCGTGTCTAACCTACGACTAACTTTGTCCTTGTGTGTGTGTGAATAGAATGAAAAAAAAAGTCATATTCGTTGACATGGCGTATCAAAATTGCAATAATAAATCTTAACGGTCTAGCGACAACCAATGGCTGATGTTGCACGTTAATTGACGTACGTAAAGTCTTTGCTGCATGGATTTCTTTGTAACAATTGTATATTTCGGGATGTGTTCGATGTCAGTAGATAATGCTCTTTAAATTGAGTTAGCAACAGATATTGAAAGTGATGATACGAAATAAAAAAATGTATATGCTCGATATAGAAAAACCCATGACTAATACTGGACTTCGTCCGTTTCGGATGATGCGTGGTTTCAGAAGTGCGATGGATGAGTTTTTAGACATTAAGGTATTATTTTCGGGATTCATTGTATGAATTTAATGTTGTTGTTATGATTAATTTTGTTAGAAATTGATGATGATGACTTTAAATTGATTTTTATTTTTGTAGGGATGACATATTGATTGAATACATTGAATATAGGACTGTTCGTTTTTTAATTAAGATATATGTATATATTTTTAGATATTTTTATTAATTCGGCTTATTATTAAACACTATTTTTTTTTTTCTTAACAGCAAGATGAAAATTTTGTTGTGGCAGCGTTATTTTGTGCTGTGGAAGAGGGAAATCTGGCTGGATTGGAAGAATTGTTTTCTATGTCTAATATTGATGTTAATCAATGTAATAGGGTAAGTTTTAATTAATTTATTTATAAATATTGGAAATAAAATATTTTAATTTTCTTATATAGGAAAAATAACTTTTTTATTTCTATTAAAGACAAAATTTTTTATTTATAAGTTATAAACTTAATTGAAGTAATTTATATATTTTTATGTTGTTTATGATATATTATGATGAATTATTGTTTTGTTACATTTCTGTTAAGAATTTTAAACGTACAAAATGTATAACTTAACAAATAAATATCTAAAGTTTACATTTAATTTAATTTCTTTTAGCATGGAGAGACAGCAGTTCATATTGCTTCTGGATTGGGTCAGCTAGAAATACTTAGGTTCCTGCATTCCAAAGGAGCTGATATCTTTAGAGTAGATAGTGTAAGTTCAAACTTTTTAAGTTAACTTTTTAAATTAATAAAACTTATTAAATAAAGAAGAAAATATCTCTAAATTTTCTCAATATATGCAAAAAGATTTATATATTGATTTTAATCCAGTATACAAAATAATATAATAGTCTATAAAATGAAAATTACAAAATACTTAAATCATAAAATACTTTTAGCATTCTTGATGTCATTCTCAAGCCTTTTTAGCAAAATGAAGAATTTTATGTGAAATTTTAATCAATTATTTTATTTTTGAAGTTTTTAATTATGAAATTTTTTTTATTTTAACCTGCTGTTTTTGAAGGAATATATCTTGTTCTACATTAAAATAATCTTTGAACTTATACAGAATAATTGATAACCAGTTGAAGCGTTGATTTAATTCTGTTTGGATATGATTTATATAAACTTTGTCTATGTCCTTGTTGCTATATTTTATCTAACATGAACGTTAATAACACATAATTATTAATATCTTTCATGTCTTTATATTCATTAAAATCTAAATGACAAAAAAGTCATTCTTATAATTGCCTAATCATATTTTTTAAAAAGTTAAAATTGAAGCTATTACTTATATTAATAGAATGATAATGTAAAAGTAATTTAGTTAGCAACGAAAAATTTTATTGCTGATTAATATACTGTAAATTTTTATGATGGATACTTTACATAATAACTTTTACAGAAAAACACTTATATTGTCAAAATTTAAAATTTAATGTGTGTAAAAATACCAATAAATTTCAACTTATACCAGCTTCAAGCTTGCTCCAGAATGTGCCAATTTATTGTTTTTTATTTTTGTACTCATCAGAGCATGTTATTTCAGGAAGTCTGTATTATTATCAGAGCAGTTACAAAGCATGAATAATGATTCGAATTTATGTGATGCTCNTGATATTATATTACGACGAATTGCCACCTTTGCTGATTGGTTCGTGTTTAGGAATAATCATATTATAAATAGATCAATGAAATACTGTGTTAATTTGAATCAGCATAAATTTTGAGAGTTTTTTACGCGTCAAGCAGACTGCGTTATATTGAATCAGCGTGAAGCGGGGTCTTACTGTACAAATGTAGAATAAGTTCAATATGCAAATTGAAAGTTTAAAATTCTGATGCTTTAAAAAATATTTTTTACACTAAAGTTTCATTAATAAATGCATTCAGTGAAGAAACTGTTTTCTGTTTTGTACATATTTCCAAATTGATTAAATCTATCTATTCGTATAACATTAAATATTTTTAATTTATACAAATATCAAGGAATAATCTTTGTTTAATATTAATTCATATTATTGAGTTTTAACTTTAGAACAGCATTCAACAAGCTAAAAATTCATTACTTTCATTGTTTACAATTTAATTTTGTATATGTAATTCCTTACTTAAATTAGTTAACTTATATCAACTTAAAAAAATAGATCACTAACACACGTGTGTGGTAGTTATTAAAGAATAATACTTTGATCAAATTATTAATTTAAAACTTAATTAAATTGAAAATTCTTATAATAAAGAGAGTAACAATAATTTTCTCACTAGAGGGAAACACTTCTTGGACAATTTTTTTATTTTCATGCATGAGTAAATAAATTAAAAATTTCATTTAAATGCAGGTTTCGTATAAAACTTTTAATTACATCTCAAACAAAATTTTGCAATCATTTTTATATATTTAGGATGATATTTCACTCTGCAATTATAAATGCTTCATAATTGTTTTTGAATGATATAAATTATGAAATTAGCAAGCTATTATCCTTAGTTTCTACATAATGATAACCTTAAAATGTTTAGGCATAAGTTATATCAATAAGTATTTTATCTATTTTTTATTATTTGTTTGAAAGGATACTGCTCTTATGCAATTATAAAATATTAAACTTTTTATAGGTATTCCATATTGTGTATCTTAGTACAGTATCCATTCTGTTCAAGGAAATGATTTGAATATTTAGTATCAAAAAATTGAAATTGCATGATGTTGATACAGTAAATGGCTATACATTTATACATTCACATAAGTGAACATGTTATTAGAAAATGTATTTCAGCATTTATATTTTCCTTTCCAATTTCTGTAATTAAACATGCAAAGATTCTTATTTGACTCAATAGCATCTTTTAATAATATGCTATAGAGTGAAGCTTTAGCAAAATTAGTCTTGAACACTTAATTTTTATTAAATAAATTCTATTTATATATTATAATCAAAACTGTCAAAGTTTCATTTAAAAAGTTGTTAAAGGAATTCTACATAAACAGTCAGGTTTTAATTGTTTCTTATCAATATGAAATTTTATTATAATTATAGTGAATTTAAGAATTTCAGGAGGTAAATGTTGAATATTATTTTTAATATTCTGAATGGCAAATGACAAACCAAGAAATTTCATCTAAGTAATAAAGCTATATTTATCTTACTGTCTAACTGACGTGAAATGTTGAGTAGAACAGTCTTCTCAGAAAAATGAAACAGTACATTCAAAAGAGGAAATTTAAAAACAACATATATTTTAGGTCTTATAAGATATCACAATTTCTCAACATCTCCTAGATTATCATGATGTCCACTTGACAATTAACTGAAGAGTTATTATTTTTTGATTTTTTTTTTTGTAATTTGCTCTTCATTATTAAATGACACTATTTTCAATTTGTATTATCATCAGTTATTGTTTAGATTTTTAAAATAACATTTTTAATTATTTAGTTAATAAAATGAAGTACTAAAAAACAAGAGACAGCAGACTAATAATGTCTAGCTCCTCCTTTTAACCTAATAAAAGCAACTATACAACAAGTGATACATAAATTCCAGTACCTTGTTGACTATGGATATAGTCATTCAGGCACCTAAGATGCCAGTTCACGTCACCTCTGTCCAAAATGTTGGCTAGAAGTGATTTCAAGTCAGAGTAGTCTGCACAGTGTTCCAAAGGTGCTTGTTTGAGTTCAAGTCCAGTGAACATGGGGATCAAGGAAGCACCAGGAAATCTTTGGAATGCCTCTTAAATCAGTCTCATATCACTTAGGCAATATGTCGTGTGCCATTGTCCTACTGAAACAACTGATCATCAGAAAGTAGATGAAGCACAATGGGGTGGAGATGGTTGGCAATGATGATTGTGTAATAGGAATCTGCGAAGACAGACTCCACTTGAAGTAATGGTCCAATCACCATTAGTTTGACTATTTGCTGGCTTGAGAAATTCCATAGCCATTTGCTTCCTCTTCTAACCACATTTCCTCACTTGCCTTGTCCCAATGATCCAACTGGATCTGACCTGCCTATCTTCTTGTTTGGAGGAAATTTTCTCATATTCTCACACTAGTGATATATCCCTTTAAAGAAATTTACTTTAAAAAAATGGACTTTAGCAACAGAGTCCAGACCTTTGAAGAACCCTGTTGCTAGCATAATGTTTTTCCCTTTGTTAGGACTGGTTGTCCATCATTTAATGTTGTTGCTATTTGGCTCAGATAAGGTACTGTACATTGCTTAATGCTTGAGCATAAGCAATGATTTACATGTGGCTTAATGAGTACAGAAACCAATGGAATGGAGTGTTCATTATATTCTCCATTCTGGACAGTCTACTGGGTAATGGATATACAGGCATTGGCATTAAAATGAAATGTAATTTGCCTCAATGTTGTCTTGTATTCAGTGGTTACAAGCCTGTAATCTTAATCTTTGGCTACTTGTTTGTGTCTGCAATGTTGACATCTGACCCAGTCTGTCCATAATTCTGATACTTCTGGTAGACTCTTGAAACTATAACCAGGGAATACCTTGGAAATGGATGTCCCATTTTTCTTGTATCTATAGTCTTTTCTCAGTAAAAAGGTGATAAATCTTGTCCATGTAGTTTCGCTATACCTGCTGGTTTTCTAGAAAATGTCCAAGTCTGAGATTTATTAGTGTCACATAAGTAGTTGAGCTGATTTTCATTTCTTGAGGGAGAAGAAACACACACACACACATATATATATATATATATATGTATATACAAACATAAGTTAAAGTGTCAGAAGAGACAGCAGAATATTATATGTGTATTAATTATTAATAAATAACTATAAATAATAATTAAATAAATTTTTCTTTATTATATTTTTAATTTAAAAAATTATACATTGCATCTCAGATGAGTCATAAAGTGGTGCTCACATATCTGTATTGTTTCTCAACACTTTGCATCACTTTACAATGCAAAATACTGAGGTCTGACTGCTGAAAGCAGTTAGAGGTGGGACACTTACTTGTCAGAATTTTTATGTATATATACTGTATTTTAGAGAATATTTTGAAATTTAAATTTATATGGTATCTGGAATTATTGATAATTATGTAGAAGACTTTGTAAATGTGAGAATTTTCAGATTATTTATTGGAAGCAGACAGAGAGGAAAAAATTATTCACAAGTTTATTAGTCATTTTCAGTTTATATATGAAATTTATAATTATTATATTATAAATATAGATTAAATAAACTGTTAATATTATAAACTATAATTGATTTTGGAATGTAGCTACTGGAAAAATGTTTTTTAATGATAGAAATAAATTTATCATTTGTTTACATAGCTAATCTGGCTTTTATCATTTAATTATTAGTACAGTTCAAGCTTTATTTTCTATGCCTATTTATATAACATAGTTTACTGAAATTTAAGTATGAAGGATCAGTTATAAATTGGTTGAAAAAAAAATTATGATAAAGTTTATTGTATTATTGCATATTAGAAAAGTACTTAAAAATTTAAAAATTATGAATTCAAAAAACATGATTATATCTAGTGAAACAATAATAAACACTAAAAATAAATCATTTAAGAGGAGCAAGAGATGTTGCATTGAAAATCATTTAAGATACGCAATTCAGAATATCATATGTTGTTGTTACATAAAGTATAGTAAAATATACAATGTGAAAATATATGCATTTGAGGCAAATTGTAGTCATATTTTCATTTATTGCACTTGTTTTAAAGTGCTGATCAATAATATGTGCATTTGCATGACCAGAAGAAATGATATGTTTACGGTATTGTGGTGACTTTAGTAAGGTATATGATTTCATGAACAGATAAAACTTCTGCCATACATCTGTGTGGTGTGGAATCAATATCACTGATGAGGTGTTGGGAAATTTTTTGCCACTCCTCAGTTAGAGCAGCCACATTCTTCCCTAATTGTTTCGACCAGTGTAGTAATATAGTGATCAAACTTTTTAATTGCTTTTAGATATTTCTAAACCATTATTATTATAATCTACATACTGTATTTAATGATAAATTTATAAAAGATCAAAAATTTCAACATAATAAATGAATTTTAAATATAAATAGTAAATATTAACAAATTATTAATCTAATTTCTGTAAAATGCTACAGACATTTTATGTTTAAGAAATATAAAAATCCACACCTTTATATCAAGTAACTAATATTAAATGTAAAAACAAAATATCTTACCAATTTTCACTAATATTTTTTTATGAGAAAGTACTTCAGAATGAATTTTTTTTATTCATATAATTAATAAGAATACTTTGATAATTTTGAAATAGGTAAGATTGATTTTTAAATAGTATTTGTGAAAGTAAAGTACTGTACATTCAGATTTCAAATAGAAATATGTCAACAGAAATCAAAAATTTTTTAAACTATTCTTTTCATTCTTAAAAATAATCAGGATAAAGAAGTTAAAAGAATACATGTTAATAAACAATAAAATGATTTTTATAGCCTAATATGCATATATACAATCTTCTTATAATTATATTTAGTCCATTAATTATCCAATTCATATATTTGTAAATTTTTTAAATCTCAAGCATGCTTGCAATAAGTATATATTTAATTTAATGGTCTAGGTCGGCAACCTGCGGCTCGCGAGCCACATGCGGCTCTTTGGATGTGAAGCTGCGGCTCTTTAGTTCAATACGCAAATATTATTTATTTTATCAAGAAAAAAAAACAAAAAAACATTTACAAATCGTTCTGAATCGATTAAGGAGGATTAGGCACCGATTCTATCACTCAGCCACTTGTACTCGCTTTTCAACGCACCCCTCCCCCGTGACACGCGTCGTCACTGTCGTCAGTCCGTTGGAAGCTCTCGANTCTTTGGATGTGAAGCTGCGGCTCTTTAGTTCCTTACACAAATATTATTTATTTTATAAAAAAAAAAACATTTAAAAATCGTTCTGAATCGATTAAGGAGGATTAGGCACTGATTCTATCTCTCAGCCACTTCTACTCGCTTTTCACCGCACCCCTCCCCGTGACACACGTAGTCACTGTCGTCAGTCCGTCGGAAGTTCTCGAATGACGCCGTTGTTGGATGTTTCTATTATCTAAGTTGTTATGAAAAACAGAGCCGGCCCTATCATAGGGCAAACGGAGCAGCCGCTCCAGGCGCTAAGTCCTAGGGGGCGCCTCAGTGGTAAAGAAAATTAAAGAAAAAAATATTTTTATCATTTTTCAGTATTTTAATTGCAAGCGTGTGGCCAGTATGTGAATGGCCTTATCTGTTGAGACGCGCGTGGGTCGAGTGCATGCGCGGGGTTCCACCCCAGGGCGCCATAATAGGATCTCGCTCCATCCTAAAACTTGCCTCAGGNATCATTGAAATAAAATGACATGAAATGAAGCTTTTCAAACATATTATCAATTATTTCTTACGTTAGAACTCAAATCTTTATTTTATGACGACAATTTAATTTAGTACAATAATTCATTTTGTCTCAAAGTTTTCACACTGAAAATGATTTTGCCAGTTTATGTTTTGAGTAAGTAAACAAAACGTCAAAACAATGTTTTATGCTTTTACATTTCTTACCTTTGAATATATTTAAAAAATTATTTTCAAACATTCGGATAATAAACAACTTTTTGTTTATTGATGTTTTTGTTAATTTTACATCTCTTGAAATTCGATGTCAAATAAAAATTTTCTTACCACAAACTAACTATTCACTTTAAAACATTTTATTTCATACAGTTTCAGGATCACAAAGTGTCTTATTTGTTTACAGACATTGTAAAAATTACTTGTAATTTGCAACTGCTCCACTCTCCTAAATGCGCAACTTTACATTTACAAATTTTTCACTTTTAGACTGTCATAGATGCACACTGTCATTTAGATGAGCAAAAGTTTATCGTATACTGAAAAGTTATTCAATAATAATTCTCTACTAAACATGATATGTTNACTCTTCTAAGAATTTAATTTGTGATTTCATAGAATTGTAAATAATTGAAAAACAGTACAGTTAATTATTTGAATGTTTCCTCTTTTTGTGATATACTGTGATGCATCTATCCTGATATTTTATATCAGGATATATGCATCACAGTATATCACAATACACAGTATATCACAATTTTTCAATGAACACTATTTAAAGTGTACTTTGCATTGATTAGATTATTAAATAATTAATAAATTTTGAATTTTTAGCAATAGTTTTTACTTTTATATTAGATATACTCTCAGAGAATATGATTATTCTCTATGATTATTGGTAAGGGGTAATGAGTTATATTACTCTCCTATACTGTAAAATTTTGACACCCTTATAAATTTTCTTTTTATTTTGTGAATATTTTCATANAATAATTCTCTACTAAACATGATATGTTTTATGATTTTAAGTTAAAAAACCGTTATGCATATAAATATTAAACTTGTATTTTTAATTGCTAAATTAATATTTTTCCCTTATTCCATACTTGCTTTATTCTTCATAAGTGCTTTGCACCATATAAGGAAATTTATAAAGACCTTTTGACTAGAAGCAAGCGATCTAAAATTACATACTTTTTGCAAAATGTAAAGCATGGATTTGAAGATAATGCAGAAAAATGCTCAGAGAATAAGGATATCTTGCCAAAAAGAAAAGGCTCTCTTTTAATTAATAGTGTTTTTAGTGATGACGAAAAAAACATTGTTTAATTTATATTAATATTTATCACTTAAAAAATTATTATGAAGATATTTATTTTAATTATGAAAATATACTAGCATGTTTTTAATTTTTGAAATCTAACCCTCCTTTTCGTATTAGTTCTTTGTTTCCTATAACACGGATTCGCATAACACGGCAATTTTTTGGAATGTAACTACCGTGTTATACGGGGGTTACTTGTATGTATACATTCTTACTACGTTTATTATATATAATAATAAAAATACATACATACACAGTCTTGCGTGTTTATTAGTCACGTTTTTTCCGTTTGAAAGGTTAAAGAATCTGTCTAATGTCGATTGCTTTTCTTTCTTCAGGATTTTTCGTAAGTAATTAATAGCATTGCAATTGTAGAAATCCCCAAGTCTCAACCTGGTTAGGATGCCATTCTAAGACCGTTCTTCAGCACTCTCCCACTTCATTAAAGGATATTTAATAACAGAGATTGGCATTAATTCTTTTTTTCAAAAGAAAATATATCTCGCCGAGTTTCTTGGTGTTCTTCTGTCATCAGATCCGTTTGATGTTCCATTACGAACTCTTCGACGTTCTTTATTTGTCAGATGTGATTTTGTTACTCTTTTAGCTGCTTGAGTCTTGATTATACAGTACCTTTCTTACATAAGATTGAACTGCAACTTACTGTAGATCCGTTCACGCCATACTGCCCAGCAATATCAGGCATATTCTGCCCACTCTCTACGTTTGCTATTATACTTTCACCTTTCGAAAAGAAAAACAGACGCAAAACTTAACGAGTGCCGTCCGACAGTCTCGCGAATACATAAAAGAATTGTTTTGTCAGAAAAATAAAAGGTTGGGATTACAAAAAAGAGTTTAAAGTTTGAAGAAAAAACGTATCAAAGAATCTTGGTGCAAAGAAAAGTAAAACTACAAAAATATCACAAAAGGAGAATAAAAATAAGAAACAAGAAGATGAAAATAACAGTTGGTACTGTAAATTATGCCAAGAAGATGTAAAAGAAAGTATGATCAAATGCACACAATGTGAGATATGAGTACATGAACTTTGCGCAGGAACCAATCAAAAACAACGGATTACAACTGCGATGACTGCCAAAAATTGGCGAAGACCATCCGCCGAATTTGTTAAGAGTTAATATACACACGTATTAATATAATATTAATTAAAATTATTATTTTTAAGACTGCAAACCAACGATAGAATCTCAAAGTACGATTTAAGAATACATCAGTACGATTTAAGACAAATGATCCAAAATCGTACTTTTTTAGTGTTTTTTTAAATTGTTTATTTTTCAGAAGTTTATAAGATTTATGCTAAATTTTATTATCGTAGTGATAAAATATTTCCCAAATAAAAGTTACTTATAATAAAAAATAATTTTTATTTATTAATTTCGATAATATGATGGTTTTTCCTTAAGTGGTACGAATTAGGCAAGTTTACCCTAAATCTGAAACTTTGAGTAATTGTTCCGATATTGTTTGATATCTTAAAAGTGAATTTAAATTTAATTTTAGAGCATTTTTTTTAATAAACTCGTTATCTAAATTTAGAAATCGAGATATGATAACAACATTAGATATGATAACAACATCATAGATATGATAACAACATTAGATATGATAACAACATCATAGATATGATAACAACATTAGATATGATATGATAACAACATTAGATATGATATGATAACAACATTAGATATGATATGATAACAACATTATCATAGATATAACAACATTGATCAAAAAATACAAAACAAATTAAACTGAAACGCAAAACGGCGATTTCGGTAAAATCACAAAGTTCACGTATGAGAGAAAGAGAAAAGCCATCATGAAAGAAATCTCAACCCGCAAAGAGTCCAGGTTAATTTTTAAGAGAGCTCCTAATCTGTACAGATTATTAAGGAATGACAAAGACAGCATAGATAAAGAAAAAAGAGCAGGTGTGAGCTTGAACTAGATTTCATATGGAATCTAGTTCAAGATTCCATATGAAAATCGTGAACTAGACATTAATAAAAATTATATTGGTGTCGTCACTAACAGAAATTTAGGAGTCAGATTAAAAGAACACAAATACAATATCAGTAAGGGATCTAACGCCACAATACTATTGCAAATGGCGCAAGTTGAGGGCTCAATGGTCAAATGGGACGAAGCAAGTATTATTAAACCAGTACATTCACCAACTTTGGCGATTTGAGCCAAAAAGATTGAAATATACAGGAGCAGATTGCATGATGCGTGCATTAATTCTAGAGATGCTGAAGGGATGCCTTCCGCCTGGAAGTACTTAATCAAGCGATTGGACGGATCTTAATGCCTTGTTTTTAGTGTTTTTTAGCATATCTTGCGTTTCATAGAAATTAGCATAATGCATTATTATGTTACGTTTTTAATGTTTAATTATCCTATGCTTATTT
>NW_019385169.1:0-95232 GCF_000671375.1 Centruroides sculpturatus
ACTGTATATATAATAATTTCGTGCAATCAGTAACAATAGTTAAATTATATATACAGTATATAGGCTATATAATTTAAGTTGCACAATAAATTAGTTCATAACTTTTCACTCTGTCATAAACTACTAACCCAAATAGAAATATATATAATCGATTATATATGACCCTATGTAGCCCTAATACATATCTAAAGTACATGGAAAATTTATCTTAAAAATAAAATTGACATATCAAAATACATATATCCTCCTCGTTTTTCTTAAACTTTTTAATAGAAAGTGTTGTCATCTCTTTAAAAAAACGATCTTATCATATAAAAAAAACTGTTTTCTTTTGTCAGAAAATTTATCTGAAAAAGCAATCTTATAGCCTTTCACTGATTACATAAATATTTATAGTTTGCATGGAGATTAATGATGATGTATTATTCGATAATCATTACATGTCACTATATAATCGAGTGCTTAAGTACTATGCCAAAAGAAAAATAGTTGTAGATAGATATTAGAAGAGGTAATATTTTTATACATTTTCTTTTTATAATTTAGAAAAAGAAAGCGATATTTATAATAAAGATCTTCATTAATGAGTAGCTTTTGCACATCTCAAAGATGTGCAAAAGCTATATAATTTGTGGTGCAAGAATTTATTATAAAGATTTCTTGAAAGTGAAACTTTGCTTTAATTTTTGTACTTTTCAAATATACAAAAATACAAGTGTAGCAATTAATCAAACGAAAGTTTCAATTCTCTTAGGAGAAGACTTGCAATAAATATTTTAATACTTTAGATAAGACTAACATGTTTTTTGTTACAACAATATAATATTATTCATAATTTTCTTGAGTATTTAATAAAGAAATTTAAATCAATATAATATATTATTAGCAACTAAATTGTGTATTTTATCATTTGTTAACTAAGTTAACAAACTGTAATGAAATCTGTTATTAATTACTGTTAGAATATAATTCCCAATGGATGTGTGTGACATTTGTGTTTGAGTCACTTAAATCTTTCAATTAACAAGATTGATATGTATACATTTGATTTAATTTTCTTTAGTTTTTCATGTTACTTTTTAATATAAAAAGTTTCTTATAGTATTAAATCTTTTTATCATACAAATCGAATTGTCTTATTGACAATTTTGATTCTGTTACATTGCTCACTTCGACACTCCAAGCTTTTCTGTGTTACAAAACTTTCAAAATTCAAAGAATATTTANAAATAAAAAATCTTTTTTACTTTTAATTATTTTATAAGTTTCTTTTCAACATTATAACGTACACATCTTAGAGAATTTTTTGGCCTAAACAATTTTAAATGACGTTTTCCTCTTCACAAAGGCGAACTCATTCTATGGCACTCTACATAACTGCTTGCAATGTGAATCTGTTTATCATTCGAATTTTTCTGACGAATATTGTCTTTCGGTTCAGCAAGAGTTCGGGGCTCATTATTAAACACTCGCTGTTTCACATATCCTCATAAAAACAAATCTGTGGCCATCAGATCAGAGCCAACGTAACTCCGCATTTCTGAAAATTATTGTTTCTCCGAAAATTTGTCTTAATAGTTGCTTTCTGGCATTAATTTACCTATAATTTATTTCAGAATTTCGTGTTTTAAAAATCTGAAAATAATATAATATAATGTAATAATAGCAAAAAGTTATTTAATTTTAAAAATTAAATAACTTTTTGCTATTATTATATTATTTTTTTTCAGATTTTTAAAATAGTAAGGTAAGGTAAGGTGACTTTTGGACCACCCTGTATATCTATATATTTAAACAGATGTTATCTTTACAGTCAGTTTGATTTCTTAGCATTCTTCTAGAGCAATTGTACTTCATTTCTTTTGCTAAAAACTGCACACTTTTATCTCATCTTTTATAAAAGCCTCTTATCATAAACAAATAAAATAAAATACCATTAACGACGGTTTTATCGTCTTATATATGCAATTCTTAACGCTCTTCAATAACTCTTAACTTTAATAGACTTTTTAACCTTCTTCTCTCGTTTTTACTAGTTTACTGTACTCTTTTTCATACTTTAGATATGTAAGAATATTATACTTTTAAATATTTTAAATAATTCTCTTGTATATTAAAAACATCCTGTTTTTATTCTAGATTCATCGCTTTTTATATAGCATTCACATTGTCTACGAGATAAAATTGTCAAACTTCTTAAACAATCGGTTAGTCTGACACACTGACAGGAAACTTTCTGATCAGAATACATTAATTAAGGAATTACAGGAAAATTAAGGAACGATTTACCACCAATCTGTTATCCAGATCCATAATAAATGTCGAATTGAGTCAATTCATCTCCCATAAATGTCATGTTGAAATATGAGATTCTGCTGATTTCAGGGAAATTATTACCACGTAAAAATGATCAAAATAACAATATGAATATATTTTAATATTTTTAAAAATAAAATAATTATAAGATTTATTATTATNATCGACCAAGTTTTGAGATCGAATGCAATGTTGTACATCACATACAAGAGGCATGAATGATTTCTAGTTGTGCATAAGTACGGCCAAACATTTAAGATAGTACTTATTGTTACATGTTTATTTTATCTGAATAACAGTATAAAGATATATTACACAGTGACAGAAATGACGACCAATTCGCAAAAGTATCAACGAACAGAGGTAAAGAAATTTCTCATGCAAAAAAACTAATGCAAAAACATATTTTCGTACGTTATTGTTTTCGTAACATCTGATATCATACAAGAAAAAACATAATATTATTCTCGTTGGGAAAATTTTTATTATAGAAGAAAGAATGCTTCTTTTAACATCAATGTTATGTTATGTCCTTTACACGTTCATCACTAACATACTTTATGAAGACACAACATTTAAATAATAAACAGTATCTATATATAATGAAATAAGAAAAACTGATATATTACAATAGGTATTTACAATAAAGTTTTAGGACTTCTAATGAGCAATGTACAGTTTCCTGTTTTCTTACGTTTTGCATGAAAAATTATAGAAATTTTGCATTGCATTTAAGTAAATAACTACACGCATATATATATATATATATATATATAAATGATTAATTAATTCAGATGAGGATTATATATAAATTACGCCCCGCACTTATAAGTGAAAACGTAGCAATGGGGAGATGTTTTGTTTAATAGAGAAGGGAGGGGAATGAATTATGTGACGCAGACAAGTCAAGGGCAAAACACGATAGACACATACACACACCACACAACTGTCAACGAATTGATGGGTGGTATTTTCGAATTTGTAATTCTGTACGCAAACTATACGAAGAAAGTGTTTTTATTTCGCTCCGATAATGTAGATTTTTATCGCGCATTAATTAAATTGCACGTAGCGAAGCGAACGTTCTTGAAAAATAAATTGTTTTTACATCCGCTTTCATTTTATTTTTTAAAAGGCCAAAATTATTTCTGTTTTAAATAAATAAAACCAATGTTAATGCAATTTAAAATATTACATCTTTTCTTCGAAGATGGAAGCTACGTTAAATAAATTATTAATTACATTAATTGTTATTTAACAATTTAATCGATATATTTTATGTTTTATGTAAAAAATAATTGTTAAAATGATACATTCCAAGTTAATTAAAGATCGTTTAAATTAATCGTTTATGTGTTGAATGTGATTTAATCGATTAAGGACATTTTCTAACGCAACGAGCGCCACTTCACTTTTATTACACATACACACATACACTCAAAATGAACCTAACACGGCGTGAAATATAGGTCACAAGGCCAAACATACGAAAAAATACATTTTTGAATGAATCGATTTATTCTCTCTTTCTTCGCTCTCTTCGCTTCGATCGTAACAAAATTTAGTTATTTTTTAATAATTTTGTGACCAAATCAATCCTTTTTATTATATGTAACGTTAGTAAAATTTTTGGTTAAATTACATCCACCGGATTTTAACTTTAAAATAATAAAATAATTCGGTCACTGACGCGTGCGTGTTATGTTATACGTTACATCCTGTTTCGTAAATATCCCCGATATTGTGTAAATTAGAATACATAATCGATTATTTAAAATTAATTTTTTAAGCATTTCGCCATTATAACGCTGCCATAAATTACCATTAATATAGAATCTATCACAGTTATGGAGAGAAATAAAATCAAGTCTTTTCTTAGAACTATAAATATATACTGTGTATATATATAATAGGTACTTCAATCATAAACGATTTGTTTCATAGAAATGAAAAAAGAATGTATTCGTTATCCTATAAATCAATATAACTGGAAAAATACTCTGCCATTATAATACAGCTATCCATTCATTTCTTTCATCCATTCTTTGCTCTATTTGATGATGCAACAGTCTTGAATTATGTTTAAAAACTCATAGATATACGGTATAGTATTCAATAATTTCAAACTTAGCATAAATTAAAATTACAACTATACAAACATCGGATCGTAAAAAATCTATCAGAAAGAACCTCTCATTTTCCTAAAAAACCATGGGTGATAAGATGATAAATTAGAAATATTTGGGTAGAACGACCATATCGTGCATCCATGCATTTCTTTTATCCATTCTTTACTCCATTTGATGATGCAACAATCTTCAATTATATTTTTAAAAATCACATCTACATCGCATAATATTCAATGAAAATATTCATTAAAATTACGCATCGCATAATTTTAATCTATAATAATTGGATCTAAGAATAAGAAGATATTAGAAAGGAGGATCTTCATCGTCTTACTTTTCCAAAGAAACATGGAAGATCGGAATAATAAATCAACAACATTTGGGGAAGTACTCATTGATAAAATAATAAATTTAATATTTTTATGTTGCTGTGGATCATACAAATAGTTAAATATGATGGATGATACTATTGAATCAACACTCACCTATCCGTTTCAAAGGATATTTAAGCTCTGCAACACTCAATTAGTTAACGAAATAACGAAACAAAATTTATCATCATTCGTTAACTTTAATTGAAAACCATAGTTTCGAGTATATTCAAACGTAGCATCATGATAGAACCTTTTTTAGAAAGAACAAGAACTAAATAACTAGTTTGAATTATAAATACTTAATCCGAATCCTTTTTCGTTTTTTATATTTCACTTCGCCAGTAGGCATTGTCTGGCATAAATGATACGCTCTACGTATCTTCTTTACAGGTGACATCAAAACAAACAATATGGCATTATAAACCAGGCTACTGTACTGCGAAGTAGGCGAGGGTCGTTACAAATACAGGTTCATCCCTGTTTCTTTTTTTGCTTAAATTTAGGCTCATCGATTCGCGTGATAAAAACCACTCTTTCGAACGTGTAATCTCACTTTGTCCGTGGCAAATAAAAAAATCGAATACAATCTNTTTTTTTAATCCTATACAATTTTAATTATTTAATTGCTCCTTCCTATTTTCCTTGGCATGTTGTGAAATTTCTGATAGTTGGATAATAAGTCGTTTTATTGTAATTTGTCTTTTTAAATTATTTTGAGTCGATATTAAAATTTGGAAAAGGGGAATTCCTAGATCGGTAAAATAGGAGAATTTTCTCCTACAACTTCGGTTGTTGTCCGGGATACAGTTAAGGTTTTAACAAAGTTCGAGCGAATACGTAATTAGCAAAAAAAAAAGTTGAAATATAGTGATTAAACAAAAATTATTACAAATATCGTAAATAACAGTTCACAAATGCATATATAGAGATATTTTTTGGAGGGGGGAAATGGTCTTCACAATTTGAAATCGATAGATCTCACGATGAAATGCTCGTATACACTCTATCTTAAGATCGCGCCATCTATCTTAGGATAAATGTACTATGCCAGAAACGGAGTGTATTAAAAAACATTCCAAAGCTTCATGGCAATCGTACTATGCCAGAAACCTTCGCGGGAGTATATTAAACAACTTCCCAAAGTTTCACGCAATCGGATAAACGGTGTGGTAATGCATGAAGGACAGACAGACAGACACACACACATACCTTCATTTTTATATACACTCACTGCCAAAAGTTAAGCACAGAGCAATAAACTGCAAAAAAATTGACAAATACAGCTATGATTGACACGAAATGCAGCAGGACAGTAGCAAATATGTTTATGCATAAAACAACACAAAGAATTAAATAGAAAAATGAAAATAATATTGNTATATATACACTCACTGCCAAAAGTTAAGCACAGAGCAATAAACTGCAAAAAAATTGACAAATACAGCTATGATTGACACGAAATGCAGCAGGACAGTAGCAAATATGTTTATGCATAAAACAACACAAAGAATTAAATAGAAAAATGAAAATAATATTGAATTTTCATAAAGTATAAGATTAAATCATATTGGAATCATTAACAAAACGATGTTTAAATCCAAAACAAATAAACAAAACCGACATTAATAGGGTAAATGGTCACCCCTTATCCTTACACAAAGTTTACAGTGTGTAACCATGCTTTCCATGAGATGATCAACCACTCCAGAGTCAAATAAGTGCCATTCCTCCTGTAGAGTAGTTTGCAACTCTGTGAGAGTGTCAGGGGGTGGGAAACGTGCACACACAGCACGGCCGAGGGCATCCCAAAGATTCTCAATGGGATTGAGGGCTGGCAAATACACCGGCCAATCCATACCCGCGATTCCCTCTCTCTCGAGGTAGTCGTCAACGAAGGCAGCTCTAGGGGGTCATGTGTTATCATCCATTAAAACAAAAGCAGGACCAACTGCTGCAGCATACAATTTCACAATAGGTTTGAGGACTTCATCCCGATACCGGACAGCAGTTACAGAACCCCTTCGATAGATGTGCAGGTCGGTGCAATATCCCAACGAAATGCCTGCCCATACCATAACACTTCCACCTCGGAATGCGTGATGCTCGATAATGTTCTGAGGTCAGTTGCGTGTGCCTTTTTCTCTCCATACTCTTACACGTTTGTCATCTGGCTCCAGGGAAAATCGCGACTCATCCGTGAACATAACTTTGCCCCAATCAGACACAGTCCAATTCACATGTTGCCGACACCACTTTAATCATGTGCCTCTGGATTGGACGGATAGTGGGACACAAACTCATGGTACCCAGGCGTAGAGTCCATTCATGTGTAGTCTTCGTGCGCAGTAGTAGCAGATATCGTTTTACCAATGGCTGCTGCAACCATCGATGTCACACATGTAGAGGTTGCTCTTCGATTCTGCTTGGCTACAACAGCAATATAGCGATCTTCTGCAGGGGTTGTAACTCTTGGGCAACTGGCCACAGGTCTTCGGATAACTGTTTGGCTTGTTTGGAATTGTTTCCATAACTGTGAAATGACAAATGATGAATGCCGAAGAAAAGAGCAACATCTGTGATTGATTGTCCTGCTTCAAGGTGTCCCACACACCGCCAGCACTCATTGTCTGTCATTTGTCTTCTGAAAGTCATAGAAACATGTCAGTAATGCACACTAATTGTACAACAGTTCTCCACACTTTTTCTTGACACTTACATGCAACTCCTCTCACACTTCAGAAGGCTGGCTTCTTATACGACTGCCTGTTTTGCATATTTCACGACACATAACCATGATTGATAGTAACGTAACATATTTGCATACTTCCACCTACCTCTGCAGTAAATTGCAGCCTCTCAAATGCAGATTGCTTTCTGGACATGAACATTTTCTGCTCCGTGCTTAACTTTTGGCAGTGAGTGTATATAGATAACTGAAGTTATGAAATAAATATATTTCCATAATAAATTTAGAATTTAGAATTTTAAGTTTTAAATGGAAATATATATATATATGTAAACTTGTTTTGCAGATTAAGTTATTTGCAGGGCTGTGGAGTCGGAGTCGGAGTCGTGAAAAAATCCGCCGACGCCGACTCCCTTTTTACTTACCAACTTGTTATGAAACGGAGTCGGAGTCGAATGGTAAGGAAAAGTCGGAGTTGGAGTCGGTAGATTTTTACGCGCTTCCACAGCCCTGGTTATTTGACAAAAAGTTTTTTTTCGTGGATGAAAAGATATAGAAAAAATTAATTAAATTTTATCTAATTAATAATTAATAAGTCATAACCTTTCCATAAACATATTTTTCCATAATTAATATATATGGCTGTATTTACATTGTTTATTAGCGGATTTTAAAGGCATTTTTACTGTTTTTAGAAAAGTTCAGTAAGAGCATTTGTGAAAGATTACTAAAACAAAATCGAACGAAAGATTTTTAAAGTCAATGAAATGACATTATAAGATATATAGTAATTTCTAATATAAATCTTATAATGCCGTTTATTTGACTGTTATTAAACTAAAGTAAATAAGTTAAATAAGAAACAATTTTCTGGCCCATTAATACTGTAGGGTAGTTAAAAAGGAGAATGATTATCATTATGTAAAAAATTTATTTTATTTCTTCAACTTTTTATCTAAAATGTTGATGAATAATTTTCTGAAATTGGAAAAAAAAAAATTGGCTTATAACTTTAGATTAACTTAATGTTTATTACTCACTAAGATTGAGAAATTTTAGCTTATTTTGTGACAATGTTATTAAAGACGCTTAATCAAAAGGCATTGTAATATATTCAAATGATTCTAATAAGAATGTTGTCTACTCCTAGCGATTTCTTATATTTAAGTATTTTTCAATGTTTCGGATAATTTTATCTTAGAAATTTTTACAGAAAAATAAGGAATAGTTGATATTTATAGGTAAGATAGAAGAAAAGAGATCTCAGGACAGTCTGCATTATCATACAAGATTTGAAGAATGTACAGTGCTCATTATTTTTACCTCATTATTCTTACTATATTTAGTTTTCAAATGAAATTTTGAATAATTTTCTAAAAGTATGAGAAATTTCATATTGGAACAGTTTATAATTAATTCTTGTTAGGATGTTCTTTATTGTTTTCTACAAATTAATAAAGATTTCGATCAGATTTAAACAGAGCTTATTTTTCCAAAAACTTTTAAATGACTTATTGATAGTTTTGTGTACTAATTAATGCACAGTAAATTTTTACATTTATCTCTTTAATCTGTACTCAGTCACTTGTTTATTGCGTAATGTTAAAAGAATAACTTACATTAGCAAATGCAACTTATTCTTTTAACATTTGTAACAGATTAGATCTATCGATTAAAAAATAAAAATAAACATATGAAAATAAATTCTACAGCGAAGAGTCAATTCACAAAGTATTCAGCTCAATAAATTATGTTTTTTTTTTTTGTTTTACTTTAACTATTATATTTAACATTTACTCAGTGCCAAATTGTTAATTAATTCCATACATTTCCTAGTTCTGTCTTTGCCAAAACATAAAATAAAATTTACGGCTTTTTCTTCGGTTTGAAGTTTTCCCAAGGGAAATACTCGATGAAAATAAAAGAGTATTAAAGTTTCTATCAACATTAATTGGATAACGTGATTTTCTTTGATGTCAACATCACAAAATTTCCTCTTTTCTCAATAATTATATCCAAGAAAGAAATGGCGTAAAAATCAATCTAATTTAAGATGTAAGATTTTATTTTTTATAAGAATAAATTTGAAGGATGTGGTTTTAATTTTTATTTAATTCATTCGTTTTATTTAATTAAAGATAGTTATGTGCAGTATCATCATGTTCTAACATAAAAAAGAGAGAGATGTATATAATTAAGAGTGTAATTATCACTCAGAAACAGTCTGACAAATGTTCTACATTTTCGAATATTTATTTTATACACGATAGGAATTGTCTAAAGACAGCTGATTTCCATCTCCTTTACAATTTAGCCAAAACTATATAAAGTTATGATTGTTATAATAAAACAAAACAAAACTTTTTCGAATAACAAAAATTTTATTTTAAGAAGTAAGAAGAATTGCTTATTTATAATATTCATTTTATACAATATTTGAGAAAAATATCTTAATTTCTTTTCAATGGTGACACAGCTAATTACAGAATATACACTGTATAAATATATGCATATGCAAGCTCATAAATACATAATATTAATATTTATACTAAATGTTTTCTTTGTATAAAATCGTTTAATAATAGATTCAATTGGAAAGAATTATAAAATGTATGATAAATGTAACAAAAATCATTTTTCTTAATATGATTTGTTGAGGCGGAGGTTTAGTGAAGCATCTTCTATGTGGCTCACAGAATTTTGTTCTCAGAATTTAATGGGCAGATTTTGATAAAACTGCCATTTTCTATCAATTGCGAAGAGGAATTCAAAAGTATAATAAGGGTTCGTTTAAATATCAAAAATCCCAAATTTTTACATTTAAATGGACTTATTGCTTAGGAGGTCACGACTTTGTTTTTGATATAGGCCCATAGTAGAGTCAAAGTGACAATACCCGTGCGGTCTGACGCGGCTGTGTGCGCCTAACGATATTTAGGAGTCAAAAATAAAAACGGCATTCAGTGCGCCTAACTGAAAATAGGCACTAAAAACAAAACAAAAGAACAAAGCAATCGTCACATTTTGATTTGTTCTTGTGTTTTGTTCGTTTCTTGTTCGTGTTGGATCGTCTCTTCATATCCGGCAGGCAAGTATCGCATCTCCCTTGGCCAGCAAGTAGGATACACGAGGATAGCCTCTTTTGTGGTGGCAAGTGCAAAGTTTGCTTGTCCGCTATCGTCAGGTTCAAGGATTGCCTCTTCTGTACCTAACAAGTGCAAGGATCGCTTCTTTCTTTCCGGATCCGTCTCACTTGTCAGTTTTATTGATTCGACAAAATCGCGCGAGGTCACAGTTTCCTAGTTTAAAAGTACAAATTAGTCGTTTTATATGTTAAAAATTCTGTGTTTTTAAAATAGATTATTCATTATTAATAATATCAATGGATTCTTCCAGTTTGTACAGTACATAGATAAATTGAATTCTTGGATTAAATTATCCCCTAAAAACATTATATTGTCAATAATTTATACTTAATTAATTACAGCAATTATATATTCTTTGTTTTTACTAGGTTTACTAGGTTTATAAGTATTGTTATTCTGTAGTGTGAAAGAAAAGTGTGACTAACAAGTAAGTTCTTAAATTTCTAAAGTACTGTGTTTGTTTTGATGAATATATTAAAAAATTTAAGACGTAATATTATTCTCTATTATTGCATGGTGATTATTGGGTATAGCATGGTATGAAAGAAACTATCAAATGTTTGCTGAAAATAATGACTAATTCATTTTTTAAATTTTATTTTATACGTAGGGCCTATAGGAAAATTGTTGATACCGGAAAAATAAACTTGTTAAAAAGCAAACCTGCATCAAAAATGTTAGTATTTTTCTATTGTTTTATACTATTAAATTCTTAATAATTAATGGAGAAAAATATTAAGTTTTTATGTTTATTTTCTCTTTCTATACATAATTTTATAGATGAAACAAATTGTTTGGATTAGTATTATGATTCGGTAGTGCCGTATAGGAAATTAATCTGAATCAAGCGTTGAACTATCAACTCTTGATTTAAATTCAGAAAAAAGGTATAATAATAACACAAGTAATGCTGACACTTCGCCTTATAAAAAGTAACTGAAAACAATATTATTACAGTGATTCTACTAACAAACATGTCCGAGTGATTAAAATCACAACATAAAAGACTTAACAGACAAAATATATTTTTCTTGAAGAATCACTGAGAGATTAAACTCCATTGAATAAAAAACAAATCATACAGTAAACAACCCATTAGAGGTTTTCATTTACAAAATGCTTTCATTTTTGTTAATGAAACTACCTAAAAATCTTAAATTATTATTCTTTTAACTTTTTATATTTTTTCATTGTAAACCCTATTTCGTATTTAAATCTCCCCCCAAAAAGATATTGAATGGTGTCTGAATAACCATGAAATATCAAATCTAAATTATTTGGGGTTTATGTGAGAAACCGGAAGGGGTGGTAGAGCGTCAATCTCTAAACCCCTTAGATCCACGACGGGTTGGTAAAACCCGTTCACTTTGTCACTGGATGAGTTTACCGGAGTGAACGAGAGGTGAGAAATCCGTTGATATGGTGTTGGAGCCTAATAAGTCCACACGAGAGCAAGTTAAACAACAAAAATAACAATTTTTAATGAAAACCCAAAAGCATATGATAAAGTAAGCTAATACACTACAGGTTGCTCTATCTTTTGTGGGTAACATAAGGTCCGGGACTATTTCTATGTGCCGGTATTATTTCTATTCAGTTCGTTTGACTGTATCGGATAAACATTAAAGCCTTATATCTACGTTCCTATAGGCTAATTGACCAAGAGAAAGTTTACAATTCTAAGTACCTCGGAGAGAATGACGATGTCTTGTGATCCTGTTTATTCGACTGTCGCAAACTGATCGTGGATCTAATCGAGGTAGTGTCGGGTCGTCGACGGATTTTTTAGGAAAGCCGAGAGTTTGGCGGACAGAAGCTGGGCCTGTCGCTTCTTGTCGAATGTCCGCCTCTATAATGGCGGGAGGAGTCCACTTATGTGTACTGTTCATGCCTGCCCCGATGCTCGGGTGCGAGCCCTTTTTTATAAGCGTTGCGCCTGGGAATAGATTTAGGAGACTGATTTAATATACTCTATTGGAAACGGGCCGGCGGCACATCGACGAACTAACCGATTCTACAATTTTGATTCCCATATTCGGTAATCACTTTTGACAGCTTCCCTTATTAATGGATGTTTGGACAAAGTTTCTCCCATAAGTCCAAACTTCGAGACGATTGTTGATTCATAAGATTATTCGATTGTCTGTTTATTTCTCATATCCGTGGGTAACAGAAACATGAGGTGGTGGCGAAATACTGGGGTTTTTCCACTTTCCCAATTAATCGCCTATTAATTTAATTAACCTTGAATTTTCACATTTATAATATATTATTAATATTATAGTGTTAATATTACAATACTTTTGCCTGAAATAAATAATGTAATTTATTTAGTTCTGTATCGAAAATCAACTTATTATTTATTAACAATAAAAGATTTAAAATACTGTAATTTTGCTTAAAAAATTAAGGATATATTTAATGGCTGAACTATATATATTTCATCAAATCAAAAATAGAAATTTTAAAAACACTTTAGTAAAATATTCACCGATTTTCACAGAATTATTAATAATTTTTTAAGAATATTTACATTATTTAATAAATCATCTAAAACATGAATATCGCATTTACAGAAGCAATAGATAATTTAATCTTTTTTTTTCTTTGTGAAAATTTTATTGCAACTTTTATTAAATATAAATTTCACGTATAAATTAAATTCGAACTTTCTTCAATTTTGAAATTTTCAATAATTATGAGTTTATTCGAAATTAGAAAAATAAAATTTCATGTAAAATATTATATTAATATAATCAAGAATACTGCGGCTTTTTAAATTAATATATACTTTAATAAACTTCTAACTGTCAGAATTTATTTATACTATATTAAATCAATATCTGTCATAAAATGTGTCGTTACATATTATTTCTAAATGATCTCAGATAATTTTGATAAACTCATTTTATATCATCTATACAAATTTTATAATAATTCTTATAATTTTTTGTTTAAGAGCAATCCAATAATCAAGAATTCGAAATATTTAATGAACTTTGATATAAATTTAATTATTCATTATTAATCAGATATTCGATATTTCTAAATTTAACTAACCAAAGCCATCCATCTTTACTTTCCGCAACATTCATAACGTTGTAATTTAAAGTTAAAACTCTTCTACCGCTCTGTAGAACCCTAGCTCGAGCCAGATTTATGAACCTCCGGAGTTATTAATAAAAGTATTGTTCTTAATATACTCAACACCCAGCAGCTCGAATTGTAGCCCTGGACAAACTCATCACGATTATAAAGAAATTTTCTCGATGTTCTGAGTATGGAAAGAAGAAGAAGTTAAATTTTAAGATTTTTATATTTTGTGGGCATTATTTTTTAATTTTAAAAATTGAACAAAAACATATTATTAGTTTTTAAGATATACTCCCTTAGTCTTCAATTATATACGAATTATAATCTGTAAAGAAAGAAGGAATATAAATTTGAATAAAGTTTCATGGATTATGATTTTTTCTTGTTGAAAGTTCTGATTATAGATAAAACTTTTCAATAATCCTTTTAAAATTATAGAATAAATAAAGATATTGTAATTATCAAACTTTCTCGGTAATCTACATATATAATCGAGACAGGGTTTGCTGAAAATAATGACTAATTCATTTTTTAAATTTTATTTTATACGTAGGGCCTATAGGAAAATTGTTGATACCGGAAAAATAAACTTGTTAAAAAGCAAACCTGCATCAAAAATGTTAGTATTTTTCTATTGTTTTATACTATTAAATTCTTAATAANCAAACGGTTAGGAGTTGAAAGTTGAAATTTGGTACACAGATAGGGTACGTCACGAAAACGCACACTAAGAAGGGATTTTTCGAAATTCCCTCCCCGGGGGAGAGAGACAGGATTAAAACTTCTATATACATTATGGATACGAGCCCAAACGGTTAGGACTTAGAAAGTTGAAATTTGGTACACAGTTAGGGTACGTTACGAGAACGCACACTAAGAAGGTATTTATCGAAATTCCCCCCGCAGGTGAGAGAGACAGGATTAAGACTTCAACAATGGAAGTGTTAACAATGGAAGTGTTAACAATGGAAGTGTTCAATAACAATGGAACTGCTAAGAGAAAGCAACGTGCAAAATTTACAGGCGCAGATGCGGTTTTTTGCGTTTTGCGGGAAATCGAACATATTTTTAGACCCATCTAAAAGTTTTGTAGTTAGTCTGGAAACAGGGGGACGTAATTCTTGCATTTTGTGAAAACGGGTAAGATTGGCTGTAATGTAATAATCTTAATCTTCGCTATCGTTACTTTTTGCCCGAATAACGCTGGGCTTACATGCTAGTATATCAAAAAAACATGATGTTGAATAAGAATTAAAAGGAGTTTGATATTTTTATTATTTTTAAAGTTTAATTGCTAAAACGTTGATATAAATAGAAAATTTTATTTAAAAAATATAAAAATTTTAGGCATCTAACATAAGTGTTTATATTTTATCAGAAACATAATGAGATAGCAATAGNTTACTTCAGCGTAAGGTGCCCAGCAAATTGGTTGGGTTGAGAGTTCTTGATCTTTATTTCATTCATTGTTTCTAATAAGTTAGGAAGTATATTATTTTGTTCCTTTCTTTCTAGACAATATGCTGATACAATTCCGTACATTATATTTTTTATTATATAATACAACTTGATGTGATGTTATTTCAACTAAATTCACTCGAATTTCATTTTGCTTAATAAAATTTGAGTCATAAAAAAATGTGAGCTGTCAAATTTAATTGTTTATTTTAATATTTTAAACATTGTTTTCCATAGTTGTTACTGATGTACTTTAATTAAAAAACTAGAAATTATAGAAACGGTTGCTTAAAAAATTACCGTAGAATATTCTAAACATAATTAACATAAAAAACGCTAAAGAAATACTGTAATTACATTTATACAGAAGTTTATTTATGTTGATATGTCGATATCTATTTTATGAATCTAAATAACATAATATTGGATATTCAGTATACAGTATATGTATGTAATATCCAATTTCTGAGATCAGAAATAAGTTATGAATATATTTAACCTTATAATAATGATTATAAATTTTCATTTGAATTTAAATGATTTATACTTGTTAGAAAGTGAAAAAAAAATTGACTGAGAAATTCGTTTAGAATATTTCATTGAATAATTTATGATTACACATAATGAATTACGTATAAAATTTAAAAATGAAAAGTAAAATTATATTGTGCACTTATTGTAATCTGTATAAAAAATAAAATGATAGAGAAACAACTCATCTTATCTTGAAATTTAGTATTTTATAAATTTCAATATCATATAATTTTTGGTATAACATTTTCGTATTAATTGATAGAATTAATTCTAGTAACTTAATAAACTCTNAAATAAGTTATGAATATATTTAACCTTATAATAATGATTATAAATTTTCATTTGAATTTAAATGATTTATACTTGTTAGAAAGTGAAAAAAAAATTGACTGAGAAATTCGTTTAGAATATTTCATTGAATAATTTATGATTACACATAATGAATTACGTATAAAATTTAAAAATGAAAAGTAAAATTATATTGTGCACTTATTGTAATCTGTATAAAAAATAAAATGATAGAGAAACAACTCATCTTATCTTGAAATTTAGTATTTTATAAATTTCAATATCATATAATTTTTGGTATAACATTTTCGTATTAATTGATAGAATTAATTCTAGTAACTTAATAAACTCTTAGAAAGAATATATTTTCATATATATAAACTAAAATAATTATGTGACATTTTAATATGGGAAAAAGAAAATCAAATTGAAATCTCGTAAAATGTAAGTTTTCACAAAGAAATAAAAGAGTTGAATAATGGTGAATTAATTTGGCAGTTACAAATTTTCATTCAATAAAATTGAGCTACGAGTATAAAAGAATCTGTGGAGTTATAAAATCAAATTTTTATAACTCCACAGATACTTTTTACTTTATTAAAATTATTTATATGTACGTAAAATCTTTTAATTACGTGCATATACAATAAACACCCAAACTATGACAGCCTTAATATTGTTTTAATTACGTATACACCTTTACTTAAATACAGTACAAAGACATTTTTTTCATGTAATGCATCTATAAATACTATATATTTCTTTACGAAATGTCAGATAGTTTACAGTTTGTTTTCGGGAATAGAAAATTAATTCAATAATTAATTATTTCGAAAATTAGTCATTGATTTACGCCGGCTCATTAATGACGGTGTTCTAAGAAACAATTTGGTAAAAAGAGAACGAATCTATTATAATAAATCTCTCTTTACGACCTAAAATTTTATTTTACAATTGATTTTTACTTTTATGTGATACAATCAAATTATTGTTCATATATTAAATACTATTCTCAACTTTACCAATTTTAATCATCAATATCAATATATATTATAAAGGTAAGTGTACAGTGTGCGTGCCGCTAAAACTCAAAAACGAGTCCTGGTACGATCAAGGGAGTGGTATATGGTGTGGTAGCCCTGTAGCCTCCATCCATGAAGAAGGTTCTCGTTTTTACCTGAAGGGCATGCTGTTGAAGATATAAGGGTTGGAAGTTTCGCCCTCTGGAAATTTCTAGAACAGCCCAGAACATTCGAGAGTATTCCACAACATTCCAGAATGTTCCGGAATGTTCTGGAACTTTCGGGAACATCCCAGGACATTGTGGAACATTCCAGAACACTCTCGAATGTTGTGGAATGTTCTGGAACATTGTGGTCCACTCGAATCCTTTTTTGTATGGGTGGACTACCCATTGATGGGGGTATATAAAGCAAGATTCATCGTGGTTTCGAACGTCAGTTTCAACTAATCTATATATATATAATCGAGACAGGTTGATAATAATAATAATAAGCGCAGAGCCCAAATGGTTAGGAGTTCAAAGTTGAAATTTGGTACACAGGGTACGTCACGAGAACGCACATTAAGAAGGTATTTTTCGAAATTTCCCCCCACGGGGAGAATTAACGCTTCAACAATGGAAGTGTTAAGAGAAAGGAACGTGCCAGATTTATAGGCGCAGATGCGATTTTTTGCGTTTTGCGGGAAATCGAACATATTTTTTAGACCAATCTAAAAATACTCTAATTAGTCTGGAAACAGGGGACCTAATTCTTGAATTCTGTGAAAACGGGTAAGATTGGCTGGCTGTAATGTAATAATCTTAATCTTTGCTATTGCTACTTTTTGCCCGAGCAACGCCGGGCTTATCTGCTAGTAGAGAATATATTTTAAATGGATCATAAGTCAGTAGTAAAAGTAGTTGTGTTACATTACTTTTAAAAAGTAATAAACTGTTAATTTTATAAACCAATAAATAATAAATATTATTTATTTCGAAAATATTGATATTAGAGAGAGAGAAGAATTTTTAATAATCTCTAGTGTAGAGATTTTTTATATTATCAAAACAAGTTTNATTGTTATTAGAGAGAGAGAAGAATTTTTAATAATCTCTAGTGTAGAGATTTTTTATATTATCAAAACAAGTTTTGCTACATGAAATTTATTCGAACTTTCTTTAGAAAATTTAAATAAAATTCCTAAAGGAAGTTTAAGAAATTCTTAAAGGAAGTCTGGACTTTTACACAGAATTAATGCGTAAGTTATATGACATAATCTGTCTGTAAATATCTTTGAAGAGAATTGGTATATATTAAATATGATAACATCTTACTTATTATCTTATATTTACTTTTTTCTGTAGAATATGAAAAATCTTTGTAAAAGTTATTTTTTATTTTTTTATAAAAATCTCTATTTGCAAAAATATTTAAGCTCTTAGGAAAACAGCAATTCAATTTGTTTGTAGAAAATTAATTATGTCATTACAGAAGTTTTATAATCACTTGAAATTTTTATTTCGTCGTATTTTCTCTGTCAGGAATGAAATCTCTGATTAGCTTTCTACTGTATATTTACGAATTTGAAGTGATTTATATCATTATTCATTTCAGAAATAATTAATTTAATAATATTTTCTTAAGCGAAAACAATAACTGGATTAATTAGATTTTCGATGCTTTGATTTTTGACAGAACAATTCTATTCATCTGCTTTGTTTGTGTTTATTTTCTTCTACTAAAATCTTGAATAGTTACTCAACAATAATACAAATTACTTTTTATCTTTATCGAGTACTTTTAGAAAATTTTACGTATTCTTTTCTCATTTCTATACATAGACGATCACAAAATCTCTACATATCTGTTAATAAAAAATTAATAATGTATATGTATATATTTGAAAAATCTTTTACGTTTAAATCAATTAATTATTTGTCAAAATATTTTAGAGTTAGTGCATGTCACCAATTTTCTATTTAACTTCCAAAAATAAGATTGTTTTCCCTTTTCACATAATAATTTATACTCTGTTACACAGTTTTTATACAAAACATAATATTCATCCATATTTAAATTTTCCGCCTTCTTAAACAATTTTTACAGATCTTTTTCTCATGATATATGGTATGCTAGTCAGTATTATATAACACTGACTATCATACCATAAACTTGTTATATGAATGTTACCAGGTACAGATTTAAGATGGTAAATTAAGTCTAAAGACATTGCCACTTTAACTATAAATTCCATTAGATCAGGAATGGCGAACCATTTTGAGTCCACGTGCCTTATAGCAAACATGCTTATGTTAAAACATTTTTAATTGTGTCCAAGTTTCAGACTTCGAATACCGATATTTAAAGAAATGAAGTGAATATTCTTTAATTAGAACTAAATGTACTAATTAAAAATGTTTTAATTAGTAAATAAAGCAATTTACTTAATACTAAACTCATGTAGTCTAATGAATTTCGGATCTAAATAGTACTGGGTTCAGCCTGTTTTGGGCACCTAGCCGATTATTTCGTATATGCTGTCGTTCTGATCTATTAAATGTATGTGTTTAATATATGTATAAAAATTGAACCATATTAAGATTTTTCTACTTGTGTTTGTTTTCATTCTTTTCTGTTGTATGACAACGAATCAGACGAGCCTACTCACCAATGGAATCTTGGCGAATATGACATTTCTTAAATAAAGAAAAGGAAATATCGCCTGCTAGAAGAAAAATGGTGGAATTCGAACTTCGACGAGCTTTTCATAGTTTTTTTACATCTTTTGAGAGACGAATGAACATGAAAAACTGATGGTATTTTACATTAAGTGATAGAGGTAAATGCTTACCTGATTTTTTTCTTTTCTTGGGTTTTCTAAACACATTCTAAGTTAGCTGTGAAATGTATATCCTGAAAAGTTCTAGTAAAGTAGAACGTTTCTTTCTTATGTATTTTACTATGATGGCAGTATTGTTAATATTATTTTAATTAACCATTTATCATTTAATTATTTCTTTATTTTAAACTTATTAAAAAGTGTGTTATCAGCAGAAGATTCAGTAAGCAATTATCGCTTTTTCACATATGCTTAAGTAATATCTCTTAAATATTACGTAAAAATTAATTAAGAATAAAATTAAACCAAATATTTGTTAAAGATTAAAAAGATAACGCAGATTAGACTTTTATACATCACGTGTAAACTTTAATTAAAATCTCACTACATGACATGTAAAATTTCTTAGAAAGAAATGAGATAAAATTTTGAGAAATTAATTAAATTTAAAAATTTATTTTTTAATAATTTATTTTATCATAGTATAACTTTTAAATTTATTTTATTAGAAATTAATGTAAATTCTGTTTCATACATAATGTTAAAGGGAAAATTTGTTTATGAAAAAACGATTTATTTCTTAAAATACAAAGAATTATTTTGAACGTTTATAAATATTTTGTAATTAATTTTTGTGATAATTATTAATAGATACAAGAAAAATTGCATTAAGCAAGTTTGCTTTTTTAGAATTGTGTTTTATCTTAATATTTTTAAAACAATATTTTATAAATAAAAATAACTCATTCGTACCAGTTTCAGTAAATTTTATTTATTTTATCACAATAAAATATTAGCTTATGATAATTAAGAATTGAACAAATTCTTTGTTAAAAGATAGTAAAGGAGTAATATTAAGTTCCATTTTACGTAAATATCGCCCTAATTAATTAGTCTTTTTCATTAGTTATGTATTATCACCAATCGTTGTTGATTTGTTTTTGAACAAGATTATTATTATATCTTGTACTAAAAAGATTTTTTAACCAAAAAAACTTATTTATAATCGAGTTTCGTGTAATAGAAAATTGAAGTTAGATCTTGTTATTAAAAAAAACGCGCAACTTATGTACTAGGTCAAATTTTCTAAATATAAATTCAAGTCCCATCTTAGTGTATAAAAAAGGATAAACTGATAAAAAAAATCATCAACTTTTCCATTGCAGATAAATGGATTATTTAGAATTTTTATACAGTTTATCAATATTTCATTACTTTTTTGAAACTAATCTTTTTCCAAGTTACGACAAAAAGATTTTTCTTCTTAGTGGATAAAATGATTTTATTCAAACAATTTGTTTTCTCCGAAATTAAGTTTGTAAAATTTTGTACATTTTGTATAGTATGTCTAAACTTCAATTTCTTTTTTACTTATCCTAAATTTTTTCTCATATTTCTTAATACGATTTCTAATATTCTTTAATAATTTACTAAATATTTACAAGTTTCTTTTATTAAAAAAATATTTTACTACGTTGTCTTTTATTAAAAAAATATTTTACTACGTTGTCTTTTATTATCGTTTCGTGCATTAAATTTCCTGTCAGTTTAAATTGTTAATTTTAAATTTTAGGAAAAAATTATACGAAAATTTATTTATTAAAATAGATTATTTTAATAAGTTTGTGGTCTGTCAACAATGTGATTTTTGAGATATTTTGGTAAATTTTATCACATATATATCACAGTGTTTTGTAAATAAGGATATAAAGTTCATTAAATTTTTAAGTAGTTTTCTTTCCTATGTAAAAACAGAAATAAAGAAAAGTAAACAAGTACCTCATAAAAGACAATGTTTGTTTTATTTTTTTTTTAAATTTAAGTAAAGGAAACACGAAAATGTTAAACTATGAATTACTTAGATTTTTTTCTGGAAGGAAGAATTTTAATCCAATAACTAATAGTTATGACCAGTGATGGACTTGAATGTAGGCGGGTGTAGGTGGTACATAATTTCCAGATAAAAACAGAAAATACTGATTATTTTTTAATTAAATTTGATTTCTACTCATAATAAACAACCAAAACAAATTTAAAGTTCGGACTATTGCTGTTCAAGAATTCCAGTATTGTTCAATCAAATTTTTGGCGAGTTGGTAACATCGTTGTCAACTAGTCGAAAAATGTGCCAGCTTAACGTGTAGTATATTTCACGAATAGCCATTAATTTGACGCAGATTTTTTAAAGTTTTGGATTTATTAATGAGACTGAGACACGATGAACATTTTTAACAGAGGTAACTCCTTTCATTTTAAAGACTAAAACAAGAATAACATAAGATGCGTATTCAACAGACTGGTTTCACATGTGAGGGTGTGATGCAAAACAACAGGTGTGAGACAGAGGGGACGAAGAGATTTCTGTATCCAAGGGAGGTCCCCTGCCGGATCAAATTGGTTGTCAATTGGAAGTACTAACAGATTTGTCACAATAATAATGATTATTGTTCAGTAAAAACTACATACAGAAACTAACCGTTAAATAGATATTAATATACCATTGTATATCAATGATTCACGGTGTACCTATTTGCTCAATAAATAGTTTTAATGATGACGCCAAAACTTCTATTTGGATGTAGAGTAAACGCAATGCTAACTCGTAAATATAAATTTTCCAGAATGTGTTTGGAGAAATGGACTTATTATGTGACCCAACAATGATCAGTTATTATAATTTTTTAATAAATTTTCCGTGAATAGATTCACACAAGAAGGAGGGTAAACCTAAACGGAAACGGGCCCACATCAGCTGAGTCTGTAAAAGATAGGCGAAAGAGTTTATTAAAAGTTAAATATATCACTTTGCAGTATCGGTTGGGAATAATTTGCAATTGTAATATCGTCAGTGTAGGCATTAATAAATGAGGAAGAAATAAGGGATAAAGATTTATCAATATAAGCAATAAACATAAGATTAATGAGGATTGAATCCTGCAGTATACCAATTAATAATGGGTAAAAGTGAAATTTAGATATTTTGATTTTATATGTATGTAATAGAAAAAAAATTATTAAAAAATAATTAAATTTATTAAATAGAAAAAATATATTAATAATAATGTATTATAAATATATTATATTATACAAATATAGATATAACATATAAGTTTATTCTATTATTTTTTATCTTTAGATACTTATGGAAAATTAAAACTAACTTAAAAAATAAGTTCCTTTAAGTCTGAGTATATAAGAACAATTTGTTTACATTTAATTTAGCAACTTTTTAAATTATGTATTAAAATAAAAAAGAAAAATTTTAATCTACTGAAAATTAAATTAATAGTTATTATTATGTAGATAGAAACAGAACTTTTATATGTAAAATTAAATGTTTATTTGTAATTTAATACTTTTGTAACTTGTTTAGATTTGTTAGCTAAGAAAGAATTAAAACTTTTAAAGACTATTTATATACCAGTAATCTTAGAAATTTTCCACAAATAAAGACAGTAATTATAGGATTAAGTTGCTAAGTAATGGCAAAATTGTAAGTAATTATAGGTAATAAGAAGTAAATTACCTAAAAAGTAAATTATTTCTTATTACCTATAATTGGTAATAAGAAGGTAAAATTTGATAAATTTAATTTTCATTATATAATAAAGTTTCTTTTATAACTTTAATTCATAAAGTTAACAAAGAAATGGAAATATTAACCTTGCAATAAAATTATAGGGCAATTTTATGTAAATAGATATCAAAATGGATTTTATTTAATATGTATAACTTCGAGGCGATGCCAAAAAATAAATTAAACGTTAATATTATTTTGAAATATGTGATTACAATGAATAATTTTTCATCATTATAACTAAAATGTTACAATTTTTAAATTTGTTTTTTGGGTTTAAGAATTGATGCTGGAGAATTCATTATCAAATTAGTGATATGAAGCATGAAATCGTAGATTCTTATTTATTCTTTTACTTGATTTATAATTGTTAGAAGGTATCGAAAAGAAATTTTCAAAGAAATAAATCTCAACGTTAATTGATTTTTCTGTTTAATCTTCTTTCTTAAATCGGGAAACGAGCATTTTGTTAATGACATCTTTTTATTGTAATCTCATCCACAGAAACAAAAGAAATAAATGGATGAGGCAACCTATCTACAAAAAATGCTATATTTTCATCTGTAAGAACCCTAAAATATAGAAAAATTAATGCGTTATTGACGAATTTATTAGATAAAAAAACATCCAATAATTAGAAATAGAATTCCTATTTAAATCTTAAATTTTATATCATTTTTACTGTATTTTAAATTTACTTCGATTCTTCTACGTAGGACGTTTTTTACCTAAACGTATACAAAATTCTGTAGAAAATGTTCAGAATAAAATTAGAATCGGAAAATAACGACCAGAAGATAATTAGTTCTGGGTTTATATAGAGAAGCAAAGTAATTCCTAATCTTATGAAATTAAAAAGTTAATTGACGAATACACTAATAGAGAGCAAAATACAGAGCTAGACGGATTTTTCTATAAAAAGAATTACAGATACTAAATGTAACTGTAAGTAAAATTTTTAAAAATTATATGCATTTACATTTATTAATATATTTAATAGATAATATTTGTTAGTAAAGAAAAACAACAGAAGGAAAAATTTCATACAATGGCATTACTACAGACGATCAATTTTTTAAATCAAAATGGAATACTTTATGATTTATACTATGAAGTGTTCATGTAATACACGCCATGTAAAGCGTTTTAATATAACGGGTGCCATATGTAATATAACAGTTGTTAAAAAAGTAAAAATGTAATCCTTGTGTGCTAAATCACTGAGACATATTTTGTATTAGGCGGCGCTGTGTTGGCGAATTTCACATATTTTTGGTCATAGGTCACTGTCTCGTTTTGTCTGCTACGTCTCTGTGTGGCACGGTGTCTCCCCTCTCTTCAGCTTTTATTTGTGTTACATATAACTGTATATTTCTGTGCGTCGTTAGATTCGTTTATTTGCTTCATTTTCTGACAACAGTAAATAATAGCGAGCTTCAAGGCTTTGGAGTTGGTATCGTATATTCTTTAAACATTTCTCTGATCCAGCTCTAGATCTGTTTTTCTTCTTTTTTTAGGTTTAGGTGTGAATTTGTTTAGCTATCTTTTAGAAAGTTTTAAGCTTTTCACTTCGAAAGACGTTTAATAATACATATATAAAGTTATTGAAATTCTATCAGATATTCTGATTTTAGCAGCATATAATTAAATGTTGATTACAACTAGATTTTACTGTACAAAAATAATATGTTCATATATTTTTCACTAACTTCCTTTAGAAATCATATTCACTTTTTCCCGATCGGTTTTAGCCTAGCAAAGAAATGTCAAAGCTTTTTTTTGTAGTTTACATCTATATTTGTCACAATCAAAATTGCAAACTCAAAAGAAAAGCTAACAACACAAATAAATGATATTTTATCTTCACAAAAGAAGAAAAATTATTTTATTTAACCAATCTCCAAAGTCTTTTTTTTCTGACATTAAATCTTTTAGAATAATTTGTTTGAAATAGTGATTTCTAATCATTACAACATAAATTTATAGTTGTAAATAAAAATGAAACTATTTTTCAACAAGTAAAAGAGAGAAAATCGTAGAAAACAAAGAGATACCAATAAACAATTAATCAATAACTATCAATATTATTCACCAATTATTTGCTATCATTATCTTTACACTTCATTAAAAATTGGCTTAGTGAGCTTTATGCTATCACGTTATATAAATGGTTTTCGATATTATAAAACTTTTTCGTAAAAAATTGTTTACAATAAATAAAACAATTAAATTGGTAATACTTGAAAAGAGTAAGAACTTTACTAATAAGGTTATATTAGTATTTTATGTTGTGAGAATCGAACAAGTAAAAGGAAATTAACTCAAGATGACCTCACCAGGAGCTATATGTCAACTTTCTGATCTGAGAGAGTGTCTGCTTACGTCTTCGCAGAGTCGGTACCTTACTCGCGACTCTTGGTCACTTCTAAGGCATGTACTGCTTTGAATATGACGAGGAACGACCGATTTCAGTCAGTCGTCGCCCGTTCTTTCAACTGTTCTGATCAGTGTGCTTGTGCGCCTCTTTTGGATTAGTGCTCTTCTATGCCCTCAGATTCCTCATCATCCCTCTATTTGCTGCTTCTCTCCCGAACTGCTAACGAACATGAAAGACTATATTTTGACGATCTTCAACGAGCATTCTAGTTATCAAAAGTATGACCAAAAATATCATCGAATTACTATTTTTAAGCAATTAATATTATTATCTCATATCATTTATTTATAAATAGAATGTAAGAAAACTTGTCCACATTAATTAATGAAATAAATAATATAAAATATTCTTACTGTTATAAATTCAGTTAAAATAATTTTACATAATTGTGTTTAATAAAGATTAACGATAAATTTCAGCGTTAACTCTGAAATACTTCTAATACATTGTCTTGTCAACAACAACTGGAACATCATTGGTATCAAATTAAATTCAATTCTACGTAGAATTAATTTAGAAATCGTACCGAAACTATTATATAGTAGACATTACTTTATGATAGTTTTCTCTAATCCCTCTTTTAACGAAGGATGTACGTTTACTGTTATGAAGGTAAATAAACAAAATAGTTATGTTGGTTATCTCTGTTTTGTACTATATACTAAAAATTACATAATCCTAGTTTATGATGTTGAGCTTATCGGAAATACCACGTACTACTTTATGACGTTTATCAGGAATTAAGTCGTAAAACTAAGAATATACTATATTTGAAAGGTACAAACAAGAAATAAGAAATTATAAGGGAATGGGACATTTTTTTTACACTAAACCTATTTCCAGATATACTGCATTATTTAAAATATATTATTTGATGTTTTCATATACTGTGTACGTTTGTGACGTAAAATTTACGAAATGTTCTTGAATGACATGAAATTCTTCAAAACAAAGGTTTACCATTGGGTGTATCATCAAAGATATTTATATAAATATAATATAAAATTAACAAATCTCTAAAATTAGATAAGTCATACATAAACGATTATTAAACAAATTTATAACTGAATTTTTATCAAAAGAATTGGACTGTTTTTCATTTAAACCATAATTTTACAAGATATAAAATTGTTTTGCAATTTATTCGTTTTTTGATAATTTGAATTAAAAATACGATTGGATACTTCGACTTTTACTGCTTTTAAATGAATTTATTAATGTTATGAAGTTAAATAAACGTATTTAGGCATATATACATTTATATTTACCAGCTTTTGTTTTCATTTCAAATTTTTTCTTTAAAACAAACAAATAATCTAAATTGAAAGATGACATTTTAAAAAAAATTCCGTTAATTTATTTAAAATTTTAGATATTTTATAAAAGAAAGAAGAATGGAAAAAATTTTAAATTTTATTTCAACAAAGAAAATCATAAAAACTTTCGATATTTCTTTTTCAAAAATTTTATATAGATTAGTAAAGTGTAAAATAGTTTGGCAATTTCTCTGTAATTCAATCATTATTTATTCTTTACTAATCGAATTAAAATTTTTTTTTCATTTAACTTAGAACTTTTTACTTTAAAACATTTGAACATGTTTTAAGTAGAGAGATATGATTTTCATATTTTTTTTACATATCGATACTAATACTAATAAGTTTATATACACTGTATACTAAAAACAGGTTTTTTTTAGCTTAAGATTTTTAAAAGAATATAATATTGAAAATAATAAAAGTAAATTTAAAAAAAGGCCAAAAATTTCAGATTTTTACATATCTGTTACTGATTCTTTTGGGAATATAATATCGAGATAGTTTTCTTTCATTCCCCGGATTATCTATTTCATAAACAGTTTATATAACATTTTGAGTTTCTCGCGAAGTAGAAAAAGCTTTTATAAAAATTTTTATTTACTGAAACTATAAACATGTTATTGTGTTACTTACTATGCCAAAGAATAGTACATAAAATAGTTATTCTCAGATTTTATAAGTTATTCTTTCGTTATCGTTTTAAAAATAAAATTTACAATTTTAAAAGATAATAAGAAAATCGAATAGAGATTTCTCTTCTTTATACAATTAATTTTTTATTGAATTTTCTGAATTGCGAAATTTGACAAAATTTACATATTGAATAGTAATATTAAATACAGTATTATTCATTTTACTTTTTGTGTATTAGTTTTATTCATTATATGACTTTTAATTGATAATACGATTTTTCTCAATTGTCAGAAATCTTCATACATATTTTAAAATATTATAACTAACTAAAATCGCTGTTTATGAAAATATGATAGAGAAATTTTAAACATTTTAAAATAAAATAATTATTATTGTACTAATAATAGATTTTATTTTTTTAGAAAACATATAATGCTTATACAAGATTATGATAAATGAGGGTATTATTTTTAGTATTCGATACGACGGTATTATTTTTAGTTTCACACTTAACTTTAAGAATTTTTTTCAATTTCTTGCCTTGACAGATAAAATAATTATAAATTAAAATCTGTCATAAAAAGGACAGAACTAAGAGAAATTTATTATGACGAGACATTGAAGACAGAATAAAACATGTTTGAAAATTATCTAAAAAGTAATAAAGTAGCAAATATTATTTATATTTATTACTTATCAGTTTATTATTGAAGTTTAAAATCGATGATTACAAGTATAAATGAAAATTTTCTAAGAGAAAAAATTAATTTTTTATTTTATAATAAACTTGCATTTTCAAATTAATCGGATCATCTATTATGCAATTGCACTTGTATCTATGTCATGTTTCTTAAAATAAATTATAGTACTTTAAGTGCTAATTTAAGTTCGAATTTTACTACTGTTTTCACTACTGTTAATTTCTTTTCTCGACCATCAAATTTCCAAAGTAATTTTGTTATTTGATACTCAGTCTACTGACGTTAGTGGAAATTATATCAAATTTCATTAGTTTTGACAACATATCCATTATTGTTAGTCAGGCCGAATACATTTCTTTGACAAGTCGAAGTCTACAAGAACAAGATTTACGACCGAAAGCAGTCAGTTACAATCACGAAAAATCTCTGACTCATTCGACACCATCTGAAACCATAAATCTGCATGTAACCCCATATGAAATATTATAAATCCTTATTACAAAATACTATAATCAATAGTGTTAAAAATCTTCATGTTTGCTTCTTTCTAAGAAATTGCAAAGGCTTTACTTTTTTCATATGTTTCATCCTTCAATACTTGTAAAAAATTCTACTATAAGATTTACAAAAGGATCCAGACCGTAGTAAATTGATATTCGAAAATGAAAAAAGTCTGGTAAAAAGTTTTAATTTTTTACTTACCGTATTCCTTAAACATTCAAATATATTAATTTTAGTAATACTTTAAAATTATATTAAATCCAATAAAATNGTTTTAAAAATTCTTTAAATTGTATACAGTAAAGGAATGAAGAATTTTTAAAATGTGTTAGATTGATCATTCGATGTGATAAATCCTTATGTAAGCGAAACGCAAAATATGTTCATAATATTAATATAAATATAATATAAGATATTCTTATATAAGTAATTTTTCTAGAATATTAACTGTAACACCACATTATACTGCTAGATAGATTGATCACGTGATTTTCCACGTTTCGACAGTGCCCAGGCCTGTCTTTCTCATTAATCTCTGCTCTAAAGTTAACGCCAATGAGCGTGGCGCTCGGATGAAAGTATAGAGGTTGAGCGTGCTGACAGTAAAATTAGCTCAGAAGTAAATGCACCCTTAGTCTCATTGAAAACATCTGATGTTATTTCGTGCACCGACATCAGATACGTCGCCCAGCAACGAAAGCGTCCATGAAGTAATATTTGACACAGGAATTGGACAATAATTCTCCTACCGTTACCAAAAATGACTTCGATATGATACCCCAAAGAATTGTGGATGTTATTAAGCATAAGGACTATTCAACTAAATATTAAATATAAAATCACTCTGTGCGTACGAAAATTTTTGATTCGGTAAAGATTCAAAACCTATACTATCTATAAAAGGTTTCGTTTTCCCAGTTTCTTAGCTGTAAAAAAAATATTTTCAGGTACAATATGTAATTATTGTTTCATGTCGCATCCTGCCATTTGTATTTTTTTAAAGCCAACATCTACTCAGCGTTTAGATTATTTTCGTCTGTATAAAACATTCTGACATTGCCTTCGTATAAGAAACAACTGGATAAAAATAAAAGAAGCAAAGACAGAGTTTAATATTGAGAAATTGAAAAAGTATAAGTTTATAAAGCATTTGTTAAATTATTTAGGGGAGATCGGGGCAACTTCGGCATGCGGGGCAAGTTTGTCAAGCGCTTTTTTTAAAAAACAAATTAAAAGGAGACTTTGGTAATAGGTTACGAAGAATAAATCTATTTATGTTATCTGGCATTTTCTGCTACTAAACATTTTTATTATATAAATCTCTCATTAGATAAGAGCATCATTTGTCATCTTGGCTAAACGGACAAAATCCTAGAAATACAAAGATTAGATAAATCGAATCAGCAAGTCAATAGAGAATTACAAACGATGGAAATCCCTGAAGGTAAACATATCACATTTGACAATTAAGGAGATTTATAATTATACAAGCAAATTGAATAGCTTTCCTTTGTCTGATTGTGTCGTTATGCATTTGATTTATTCTTAACTATTTTTATAAATGACTTAGTCGAATGAGCATGCGAAAAAAATGCCCTCAAACCAAGTCGAATTTTTTATATGGCATAGACCTATTATTCTTCTTGCCGTTAAACCGGAATTTAGCAATATTCAATTCCTTAATCCTTTTTGTTCCACAGAAATCGAGAAAAATGTGATTTAAACTCTGATTTTTCTGTAATTTATGAAGTATTTTAAAAGACTTCTAAAATATAGTTTCATTTACATTATCATTTTACATCTGAAAACAATTTATTTTAGATTTTTCGGCGCAAAATTCTAATTTTAGGAAAATAAATAAAATATCAGATACATTTTTTCATTGAAAATACGGCGGTACATTTTCTGTACATATATTTCTAAGAAGTGAAAAACGAATATTTTTGTCTGGGTTTTTAACAATATATACGGTTGTTAAAAAATAAAATGTCAACTTTTTAATAATCAAAATATTATTTTGCTACCAAATTTTCTTAAAAATTATGGAGGAATTTTTGTAGAATTTTGTAGTATTTCAGTCAAAAACCGACGAAATAAAATATTTACTTATTTGTTAAAGACACGTAAATACCGTATTTACTCGCATATAAGACGATCTCGCATATAGGACGAGGTGTGTCTTTAAAAATCAAAATAAAGAAAACAAGACTTATTAATACTGTAAGAATACGGGTGAAGGTAAACCCTATAGTCGTCAGAACGGTTAATTCGGCTCACTGGAGTCACTGGAAGTGGGGAGAATCGCGGGTATGTTTGATCTGTGTACGTTTAAACAAAAGAATAGACAGGTGGATTAACGAATAACAATTAAATTTTAATAGATATATAACAAGTACAAAACGAAACAAGCTATCAGCTAAATGGATCTATAAATAGCACCGATAAATATTGCGCCTGTAGAGAGAGTTTACGAATAATATCTTCAGTTGACCGTTGTCTTCTGTATGCATGGAGTTGCTTTTAGAGATGTCTGGAAACGACGGTGGACGGGAAAGAGTTGGCGGCTGTATTGAAGACAGTTCGTTGGCTTGTATGCCAAGATCCGTACTTCTGTATGGCAGAGTCGTTCCTAGGTCGTCTGCCTTGTTCTATGGCAGTCTGTGTATTATTGTCGGCTTCCTTGAGATTATGATTTCTCTCCTTTTTATTCTAAAATCCTCTCCAATTGGGTTTTAGTATTCGTAACATCTGATGGGATATTATTTCTGACGTAAATAGTCAGATGTTCGTCGGAGATGTGTCATAACATCTCTCCAAAAGGAAGTTTTACTTCCCTTTCCACAAATTTGACAGAAATGTGTTAATTATTTTCGCGAAACCATTACTTTAATTTTAATAATTGATTTAAATAAAACTTATCCTTTGTCTCACGATTCTCACAATACAATTCTAATTTTATTTCGTTTAATCACAAATAAACTATCAAATAAACGTAAATGCACATATTATCCCGCAAAAATTACTGGCATTTTAAACTTTAAGGAAAAATATTATAAAATCGAGAACATAATTTTTTCATGTAAAACTGGACAATCGGGAGCCTTTATATTGCCATTTCTTACAGTCGAATCTACTCTCCGTCGATTACACTTACGAGTTTCTCCGAATTCTGATTTCCGAATAATCATTTGTTTTCACGTGAGAATGGATTNGATAAATCCTTATCTAAGATAACCTTTATAGTTATACAGCCGATTTTACTCGTTTTTACCGGATGCAACTATACCGATGCAACTCTCCCCTATACCGAGGCTAATTAGAAAATTTTTAGATTGGTGTAAAAATATGTTCGATTTCCCGCAAAAACGCAAAAACCCGCATCTAAAATAGTACAGTAGAAGCGAAGTTCTTCAGGATAATCCATAACCCTCTTCATCTCACCGCGGGGGGATTTTCAAAACTCTCTTCTTAGAGTACATTCTCATGACTCATACTCGGTTGACACCGGTGGTTGTGTACAATGTCGGACCAGAGTCAACCAAAACAAAACTAAAATTAAATAAGTATATCAGTGTCTATATTCAGAAATTTTCTAACAATATGACATGTATTCAATATAGTGGCCTTCTGTAGTGTGATGTATGTATTTCTACTCAATTGTAAGTTCTCAGGCTTTTGTGTACTGTGTGTGGTATCACACCTGTACAGGAGAGAACAAGAATTACAATAAGCACCCTATCCATCCACCACAGATGCCTTATTTCCTGGACGAGTTCTGTGTACTTGCTAATTTTTGAGTGCATGTGTTTTGTACATTGTGAGTGTTTGGAATGGCTATGTCTATAATGTATGTGATTTTATTGTGTTTGTCAATGAGTGTGATGTCTGGTCTGTTGTGGTAAATTGTTTTATCTGTGATTATGGCTCTGTCGTAGTACATTTTGTGCGTGTTGTTTTCCAATACTGTCTGTGGAATATACTTGTAGTATGGTTCGTGGATGTCTGCCAATTTGTGTTTCTTTGCAAGCTCTTGGTGTATTATATTTGCTACTTGATTGTGTCTATGTAAGTAATCTGTCTGTGCCAAGAGCTTGCACCCAGAATTGATGTGTTGTATAGTTTCTGGCATAATGTGACATTTTCTGCATGTGTCATTTGTGAGTGTTGTATCTTTGAGTATGTGTTTTCTATAAATTTTAGTAGTTATGACCTGATTTATGGCAATCACGAATCCTTCTGTCTCCCCAAAAAGGCATCCCAGATCTAACCAGCTGTTTGACGCAGTTTTGTCAACAAAATCCTGGGCCAGGTCATAAGGATGCCTGCCATGGAGTGCCTTTCGAGCCCACAATTGCTTGATGGTGTTTATGCTTTTTATATGTTGTGTCAAGTCTGTATGATGTCAGTTAAGTTTAATGGTGTGTTATTTGAGTCTGCTAGAGTTACTGCTTTATGTAACTGTGATGTTTCTTGTTTCCTGTAGAAAAACTCTCGCAGTGACTGTATTTGTTTGTAGTGAAAGTTAACTATGTCAATCAGGCCACGTCCACCATCTTTACGTGGAAGGGTTAATCTTCTATAGTGGACTTAAGATGATGTTCTTTATGCTTAGTAAGTGTTGTTCTTGTTTTCTTTTGGAGTTGCTCGAGATCTGTGTGAGTCCAATGTATAACTTCAAAAGAGTATGTGAGTACTGGGATGACATATGTGTTTACTGCTTTAACTGTATGTTTTGCATTTAACTGTGTTCTAAGAATAGCATTTAACCTACTTTGGTATTCTTTAATTAATCTTTGCTTTATTTGTGTATGTTCTGTTAGTTTGGCCTGTTGGAATCCTAAATACATGTAGAACTCACCCTCTTTCATGGATTCAATAACGTCTCCATTTCCAAGTGCAAAATCTTCTTTCTTCAGGATTCCTTTTTCTATGTGAAGTTTTTTGCATTTGTCTAGGCCAAACTCCATTTGTATGTCCTTAGTGTATGAATGTGTGATTTGTAGGAGTTGATGAAGTTGTTTCTGTGTGGATGCATAAAGTTTTATGTCGTCCATGTACATGAGATGTGAGAGCATAAACTGTGTTGTTTTTTCATGTCTGATATTGTAGCCGTATTGCGTGTTGTTTTTTCGTGTCTGATATTGTAGCCGTATTGCGTGTTGTTTAACATGTTGGATAATGGATTCAGAGCTATCAGAACCAGAGAGGACTCAAGGAATCTCCTTGAAAAATTCCTCGCCTAATGAATATTTCGTTTGTTTGTATGGAAGTGTTACTAACCCTGAGATGTAGTGTTGTTCTCCAGTGCTGCATAGTGTTTTCAAAGAATGCAATGAGTGATGGATGTATTTTGTACATGTGTAGAATATGTAGCAGCCAGCTGTGTGGAACACTGTCGAGTGCTTTTCTGTAGTCTATATATGCCATGTGTATGTTTCTGTGTTGTTTGTCTGCTTGCCGTAGAATGACTGAATCTATGGGTAACTGTTCTTTGCCTCCCCTGTGATTTCTGCGGCAACCTTTTTGTTGTTCTGTAAGAATGTCGTGTTCTTCAACGTGTTTGTATATTTTGTTTGTGATACAGGATGTCAATAATATGTAGAGTGTTGGAAGACATGTAATTGGTCTGTATTGTGTGGGGTCTGTGGTTTTGTTGTTTTTAGGTTTCATATAGGTAATGCCCCGAGTAAGAAATTTATTATTATTATTATTATTATCAACCCATCTCGATTATATTACAGTAGAGCATCGATTATCGTACTCAATTGGGGAATTAGGTTGGTCGGATAATCGAAAAGAAGGGAAAAAATACATTATTAGTATAGTATATTAGGATATTAGTATATCCCATGTAATTAGTTTATTAATATATCGCTATTAACCAAGTTCGCGTTGAATTTTCATACATGTTTAGCCTAACAAATTTTTTTAAAATAATAAACGTCGCTATTGTATCGTTAAAAATTATTTTTAAATTATTTTATTGCTCACAAAACAAACAACCATTCGTAATTAGAAAATTAAGTCTCGTTTAAATACTGGCCTCCCTTCAATGATCTACTCGATGTTGCCAGCTAAAACACAAAAATTTAAAGAAAATAATATTAAAGTAGCCAAGACAGCCAAATATTGTAGTGCCACATCACTAGTGGACATTTGAAATTTGCCGACTAAAACGGCCGGTTAACCGATGTGACGGTTAATCGGGGGTCGGATAATCGATGCTCTACTGTAAAAGATTAACAAATAAAGAATTAAAAATAGTTCGCTTTTTAAAAGAAAAATGAATGCAATTCAAAGAATTGTTTATTGAATTCAGTCTTATCCTTTACCTTGAACATTGTAAAAACTGTTTTTACATCTATTGTGTCAGCGAAACTGGACACTACATAACGTATGTGTCAATAAATAACATTATTTAATTTTCAGTAGATAAACTCATCATAGTTTTTTATTACTCTTATAATTTTTACAGTCGCTTTCAATAGAGGCGGTATTTTTTCTTACTCATTAGTATTCTATGATTACTTAAGTAAACTCAAAGAGGTGATTGGTGACAGAGAAAGGTCAGAATTATTAATCTGAATGTTATCATCTTTTATTTTTCATGTTCTCTGCAAATTTATTTTCGTTGTTATTGGGCTGCAATTTAAAAAAAACTGTAGATCTACATCGTCAACTACTGTTGTCTGTCTGCCTGTTGTCTATCCTTCTTTAATCTCGAGAACGGAGTTAGATAGATGAAAGACGATATATGAAAACAGTAGTGGCAGGATGCCCCGATTAACTATACATGAACTTACGGTGCAAACCGGAAATCAGGTTATTTCAATTCAAAATTTTTCCTCGAAAAAAGTTAGATAGATGACAGTATTGCTGACAGGAAAAGTATGATGTACAGGAGCAAGACACTACTAATTTGAGATGGAGAGCATATATTTTAAATTAAATAAATTTTGAAAATATGATTAAAAATTATAGTCCAGCATTGTGATGATTTCACAATAAATAATCGCTCGTTGCAGTTTTGTATTGCCGGAAAGATTTAAATTGTTAGCGTTGATGTTGCGCGAGTTTGAAAAGTTGTGACATTATTAGTATTAATTATACATAAGAAAATTGATTTTGATTTTATAAGATTCAAATCAACATTTCAGATATTTTTCCAAATATTATCTTCGATATTCTTTAAAATATACAATGAGAACTCGGAAACTTATCTGTATATTAATCGAAAGAGGACTTAAGTCTGTAAAACTTAGTTTGAGTAAATGGCTAGGGCTTAACTCTAAAATATATAAGATTATGATATAAAACTTGCTAAATAGCATTAAACCAAACAAATATCAAGTTCATTCCTCATTAAAAATCTGATAATAGTGAAGCATTTGAAATAGTTTTTTGTAGTACTTTAATATTTAGATGATGTATGAATTATTTAATTGTAGAATTAAAATCAAATGTTTATACTAATTTTATACATCCTATTGTAAAAGGCAATAACCGAATACAATAAAGATGATTGATTGATTGAGTATAAAGTATAAAAATTTTTTAAATTAAAATACCACAACAGATGGATCCACCAACATTTTAAATGTTGCCGGAAAAATTAAGCGACTTGTTACTAGATTTTTTAATTGCTTCTTTATCAGGTTATTAAAAGTAATTACTATACTTAATTCTAATAATCTGACAAAATATATATATTTATTTACAAAAAAAAACGACGTATAAAAGCGTTTTTATGATTTCACACGTGAGTTCGTAAACAACACGATAAAGGCTATTTTCAAAGATTTTAGTAAAATCTTGTAATAAAAATAAATTTTTAATATTTAAAATTAAAATTTTACGGTTTTAGTTATACTTAAAAACGGAAACTGTAGTTTTTTTAAATAAATCAAGGGTTATTATTAAAAATTTTTATTGCTACACAAACATTTTATTGGCATGTTACAATATTGTCAGTTATTACATGCAAGCTATAAATCATATAAAAAGAACAAACAACGTCAGAAGTTATTTAGTATATTACTTTTAAATGTCAGTTCCAAAGTAATATCGTAACAACATCACAAATGCCAAATTACCGTTTTAAGGGTAAACAAAACGTAAAATCGCAATTTCAAATATTAAAAATTTATTTTTATTACAAAAATTCCTAGAATATATCATTTCTCACTAGATTTGTTTCAGAATGATTAGTGAAAAAGAAATCACTACTGCCAATATTATTAAAACACTATATTATCAATTCAGTGTAACTCGATTCAGCCCATAATAATAACCAATTGCCTTTAAAAATAAATATAATCATTGTTTTAATATAAAAGATTAAGTCAATATGTAACTAACAGAATAAAATAAATATGTAATATTTAAACGAACAATTATTTATTGTGACATCGTCATAATGCCGGACTGAAAATTTTAATTAGTAGTGTCCACCTCAAATTAGTAGTGTCTTGTTCCTGTAAAAGACACTTTTCCTGTTAGCAATANCAGAATAAAATAAATATGTAATATTTAAACGAACAATTATTTATTGTGACATCGTCATAATGCCGGACTGAAAATTTTAATTAGTAGTGTCCACCTCAAATTAGTAGTGTCTTGTTCCTGTAAAAGACACTTTTCCTGTTAGCAATAGAGTCGTGCCAGTCACCTATCTAACTCCTTTCAGGGGAAACATTTAAATTGAAATAGCAAACCTGATGATCCTGTACTGTTAATAGGCGCCTCCTGACACTAAGCTTTTCGGATATGGACTCTTCTTTATGATATAACTCCGTTCTTGAGATTAAGGAGGGTCGGTCTGACAGGCAGAAATAAGACAGTGGAAATGTATAGGTTGTGGATATATATATATATATCTAATGAAGTTATTTAAAAGCAAAAACATCAAATATGTTTTAAAAAATATTTTAATTAAAAAATTTTATATCACTGTTAAAAAATTAAAAATTGATAAACTTCGTTTTATAAGCAATTTTAATATTTTGAAAGTAAGAAATGTTAATTCTTAAAATTCTGTTTTTATAAAAAATAAATTTAATTTATTAAGATTTTTATTTAAAAAAATATTTTGAAAAATCTTTTATTTTACATAATTAATACTCAAGAAAATATATCATTAATTATCAAAAAGAAATTTGTGCCCGTTGTTGTTCTCGACATTTCACGTTGTATTTCTAGCCAACAACTCGTCGATTCATCGTAAGATGTCTTCTCCACGAACCAAGATCAGCATATTGAACGATCTAAACTTTGTTAATGTAATTGGCGCACCGAGTTGGTCGCCAATAGTGAAACAATGAACTTTTTAATCTTCACTTATATATAATATAAAATCCCTGTATATACACATGTAGGCATATACTGTATATGTACAGTACACATGCATGTACAGTACACATGCATGTACAGTATACAGTGAAAACTGCTTAGGCGACCACATGCATTCCACGGGCACCTGTCAAAACGGGCAAAAATTTCTGGCACCGAATAGTTTATCCATAGAGTCTTCGTATAAGTTACCTGTATTAAACGACTACCTGTATAACACGTCCGCGGGCATCGATTTTTGGTCCGAAACAGCATACAACTGTAATAAGCGACCACTTCCGCAAATATATCTGGTCTAAACTTTTGTTCGAACCCACTTCGGGCACTTCTCCCACCCTTGAAATTATGTGCAGGTGTTAATGAATTAGTCTAGCAAAAAAGAAAATTCATTTCTGTTTGTTCGAAATGTAGAATAAACGAGAGATGCGAGGTGCTATCCTTAGAAGATCGTATTAAAGTTCTTAGAAAAAGTGAAAGTGGTCTATCACAACGGAGATTAGCAGAGAAATTTAACTGCGGGAAAACGTAAATTTTCAACATTTTGCAACAGAAGTAGTCAATACTAGAGGAATGGGAAAGCAATGGAAACAACGATAGCAAACGAAAAAAAAGCAGCCGAACGAAGAGATAAACAAATTGGTATGGGAATGGTTTCAAAAGGCAAGTGCTAAACGGATTCCTTTTGAGTGGACCAATCATTCAGGCAAAATAACGTGAATTTGCAGAAAAATTGGGCATCTCGTCGTTTTGCGCTAGCAAAGAATGGCTGAAAAGTTTCCGGAAGCGTCATAACATTGTTTATCGTACCTTGTATGGTGAAAGTGGTGACATCAATCAAGTTAATGTGAACGATTGGAAACAGCGTGTTCTTTCGATGATATGGATATGATTTTCGTGATGTCTATAACACAGACGAAACAGGACTTTTTTTTCGTGTCATTCCAAATAAAACTTTAATCGAAAAGGGAAAGAAGTGTTCAGGAGGCAAGATGGCGAAAGAACGCCTGACTGTAATGTTTTGCTGGAATGCACTAGGAGAGAAAAAACCAGCGTTGGTCATTTCTAAGTCACTTCGACCTAGATGCTTTAAATGTATTGACATCGCAACTTTGGGCGTGACCTGGAAAGCAAACTCCAGAGCTTGACAGCAGACATTTTTCAAGAATGGTTAGAAAAAATTAAATGAAAAAATGAGGAACCAAAACAGAAAATTTTTACTTCTTCTGGACAATGCCGCCTGCCATCCCCCAAGATTTCACTTTCGAATATTGAATTGAAATTTCTTCCGCCCAACACTATGAGCCACCTTCAATCATTAGATCAGGGCATAATGCGGGAGTTTAAAATACTATACAGAAAAAACTTGTAAAATTTTTGCTTGTTCGGATGGAAAGTGCAACACGACTTGATAAACAACTGACCGCTTTGGAGGCAGTTAAATGGATTTAAAATGCCTGGAAGGAAGTAAATTCTGAAACGATCAGCAAATGTTTTAGAAGCTGTGGCTTTTTTCACAATGCTGCAGATGCTCCCGATGCTGAAAATATTTTAGAAACGGAACTTCAAGAGCTTTGTACTGCTGCACAAATTAACGACATTGTAGCTATTGAAGATGTTCAATGCTTTGAAGATTTGGATGAAGACTGGGAGGATCAATTTATGGTTGGGGAAAAGACTAATCAACGACCGTCACAAACAACAGAAGACAATGACGACGACGATGATAATGAAGAACAAAGTGATGTTCGTATAGAACCTTTTTCACTATCAGAGACACTTTTCACAATTTCACGACTGAAAGCAACGTTCACCAATCTTGAAAGACCACGGCTTTTGGAAAGCATAGATTTAATTGAAAACGAGCTTCAGGAAGTGATCCTAAAGCAAAAGTTAAAACAGGTTAGACAGACTAAGGCAACGGAATTTTTTAAGCACATGTAAATATTGTCTAGCCTGTACATGTAAATTTAGTTTATTAAATTTTCTATTCTAAATTGCTTTAAAACTGTATTGTATTTTACACAATTTTAAATACAGGTACTGTACTGTACAGTACATGCACCTACACACAAGAGTACCCAGTGTATTCTTACTGTCAATTTATTGTACTGTTGACATACAGTATTTTTCTTCAGGTATAAAATACTGTACACAATATAATTAATCGGCTGATCTCATCGTGAGATAAATAAATACCTAAATAAAATAAATTTTATTTATTTTTTTAAAGCTCATATACAGTACATGTGCGACAAATAGTTTCTGTATATCAACCTACCTTATTTCCACGATATTTTTAGAAAAATAATATCCAAGTAATTTTCGCACGCAAAATATTCAAAAAACAATAAACGCATTAACGCAAAAATCAGTTTTACAAGCAACTTTCCTTTTTCGAAATGTAATGAAATCGTATTATGAGAAAAAATAATAAAATCGTTTTATTATTAATTAATAATTTTTCTTATTATACAGCACTTAAGAAAACAGTAAATATTAAAAAATACAGTGTTTTTAAAGTTAAAATAAGATTAAACTAACGAAAACTAAAACCAAAGTGATGGAGAGATATACGATCGATGACATAATACATGTAACTGAGGAGCGAACGAAAAGAACTGAGTTGAATTAATTAAGTCAGAAGAAAGAAAGTGTTCATTATAATCGAGAAAATGCATTAATCTTTAAAATATTGGTATTAAATCCGTCTTATAAAATCACGACGACTCCTGTAAATCGAGTTATCCGATAAGAATAAAATACAATACCAATATCGTTAAAAAAAAATTCGCTTACTTTTGCTCACCTCGAGTTTTGCTTAGTAGAAATGGCTAAAAAATGCGCAAAATACCTACGGAAATACGGTATTACAGCACCACCTGTATTGGACGATCACCTGTCTAAAAGACCACTTTGAAGGAACCGTGAGTGATCGCCATAGACAGGTTTTACTGTATATAATGTGTGGGATTGAATGTGTGTGTTTGTAGGTGTACGCGTGAATGATAAAGTAATTCACACTAGTAGTAAAATATATTTTCAGAATGTTCAATTTTGTGACAATGCCAAAGAGTCCCCCTATTCTTCGGCACCACGTGACCGAAGGGTCGACATCGCATCGGCAAAGATCGCAATGACAAGGTTCGTCAGGGCTGACACAACTGTGTCTTTACGGACAGACACAGAAACCGTTATGTTCTCGCGCGAGAACATAACGTGTGTGAGCGAATGGATTCGGGATAAAGGGAGAGACAACGAACCGGAAGTGACTTACTCAGAGACGGGTTAACGTAACGACTATTTAATTGGTAACAATAGGCCATACAGGACATACAATATTTCGATCTTAACCATACTAGATTTTAGATACATTGAGTTCGAGGTTATTAGATAGGCCTATATGTATAATGGTAACATTAATGTTCCACAGTTCCGAGAGAGAGAGTTTACAATAAATACGCGTGGCGATAAATACCTTTCATGATATCTTGATTAAGATTCTCGACTTGGGATTGAGATTAGGATCTTGAGGGTGAGGATTGTTGGACTGGTCTGGATCAAGAAAGTTCTAGGCACAGTGGAAAGTAACGGGAAAAATCCGACAGAATACTGATTAAGCACAGAAATTGCCACGGACACGCAGGAAATTTCGATGACTTTAATCCAAGAGTGAAAGGCGACGACTGCTTCACTGTTCTAATGTTGTACTGTTGAAATCGAGATATTAGTCGAAAGGTGATGAGAAAGCGTCGTTGTCAGGTCTGAGAACTTAACAGATGCTTTGCTCCCAAGTGTAAAAGTTGACAGTTATTTAACGAAAGTATAACTACGATATGATATTAGGAGATAATAATACAAGCATATTGAAAGTTTGGATTCGGATCCTCACAATTTTATAAAAATAACGATATACTGAATACACAAAAGTAAGAACTTATTTCTTACTTTTGTGTATTTCCAATGTGACTTTGATGTAGTAGCATTGAGTCTTTTCTATATTTTCGGACTCTTTAATAACAGGTTATAGACAAACAGAAATGTAAAACTTCAAGATTTTGTGTCTTTTCGAAGAAATTAACGTATAGTTAATGTTTTATTTGCGTAATTGAATATTTTCAAATAGAAACAGTTTAAAAACAATTTTATTCCTAAACCCAATATTCTAAAACAAATATCAAAATATACTCTTCACTTATCAAACAAAATATTAGTAAAGAGTATGTTAATATTTAAAACTAAGTACAATTTCATTAAAACGTCTATGTCATTACAAACGAAAAAACTAAAACTAAATTTTTTTCATTTGATATCTATAGAAAATATGTCATTTAAAATCATTTATTTATATTTTTTATTATAAATAATCCTCGAGATAAATAAATAAAATATTTTAGACATAGAGTTCTGTAAAATAGAACTTTTAATGACATTTTTATTGTAAAATCAATGTTAAAAAGAAGAATAAAGCATAAATTCTAGAGTATTAAAAACGACGTAAAACTGCATTATACTTCATAAAATCAGAAAAATGAACAATAAAACGTATAGTAAAAACGATCAATCAAACATTCGAAAAATAAGTCTTTCAAAACAAAATTTTATAAAACATAAATCTGTATGGATTATTAAAAAATTAAAATCTTTTGAAGAAATGTTAACAATACGATGAACTACTTTTTATTAAGTATTAAATTAAAAATTTATAGAGTATATATTTTCGTCAACTCTGTATCAGATCAGTATAACCACAAAAATAATATAAAAAATAAATTTTCACAGTTTATATTAATAATATCGAGATATAGTTTATGAAAATGGATTGCATATAAACTATTTTTATGTACAATTTCGGATATTAATAAGACGTTAATGGTGTTACAAATTTATTTTGAATTACTCTATATTATGAAGCTTATAGTAAAATTTGTTATGAATAATTATGGAAAGTAAATAACTGTTTGAACCTGAAAAATTAGATCAAAATCAACTGTGTAATCAATTCTGTTGAAATAGAATGTATGCATTTAATACACAGATCGATTTTCATGTCAGAATTTTTATTTTTATGAAAATATTCTAATTTTTAATACATTGATATATCTGTTAGTCATGAACCTTTTATAGAGCTGTGAAAATACAATTGAATATTAATTGATTAACGAGGTACACATCTTTCATAATATGACAATTACGTAATACAGACTACTTGAATATTTTTCGAATATGTCATATGCAGCATGTTAAAATAGAAAAACGGCAAATAACGTATATTTGTTTATATCAATATAAATAAATAATTATTCTGTAGAGTTACATATGATTAAAGGTCTCCTATAGAAATCTCTTAAAGAAGAATATTTCAATCGTATAAACTTTGTATTCATTTATCGTAAACTCTGTTGATTAATCTTGATTGATTAAAAACAATTTTCTTCTTGAAATAAATAATTTTTTTATAAGTGAAAATTCAAATTTCTAACTTAATTAGAATATTTTCTAATATATTTAAACTGTTACATCGCAAATTTAACATACAATGAATAAAAGTAAATTTATTTTCTATCTACTTATTTATAATTTTCTGCTGTATAAATATTTTTTATTCATATTAATTAAAATATTTCACACATTATTAATTATACAATCACAAAATTGAAAACATTTTTTCCGATTAATTGCGAACTCATTTAGCATAGAATAAGCAAAGGTAGAGTTTAATATTGAGAAATTGAAAAAGTATAGGTTAATTCGACATTTAAATCAATAATTTATTTAATGAATATAGATAGACACGTAAAAATAGGCCATACTCGCTGAATTCAGACAATGGTCACTCATAACAAACTTTAATATTAAGTAAACGTACAGAAAGTTGCTGAAGATAACGAAAGTGGTGTTTTTTTGCATAAATTTATATGCACATTTGCGTACTCGTGATCATGATCAGACTAAAATTTACGTAAAATATTCATGCCTATAGCTACATATAGTTTGTCTTGGAGACCATTTGGGCGCCCCCTAATTACTATTAAGCGCAGTTAAACGATGCTAAGGACCCATAAGGAGACCCTGAATATAGTGGCGTAGCGAACATAACTGGCGCCTCGGACACGACACTTTATTGGCGCCCCCCAGAAACACATATAGTTTGTCTTGGAGACCATTTGGGCGCCACTCTGCGAGTGGCACCCAGTGCACGATACACCCTTTTGCACCCCCCTCGCTACGCCACTGCTATAGCTTCATTACTTCTGGAAATACTTTTTTCAGTTTTCGAATAGTTCTCAGAATAGTCTCATATACTTTTCGTTATAAATATACCTAATAAAATTTACATTACTAACATTTCATCATTTCAGTAAGACCGATTTTAAGTGAAACATCCTGCACAATTATATAAATGAAGAAAATTTTGTTTATTTTGTTATTACTTCATAATAGTAACTTTAGTATCATTTCCTACGAACATAACTATTGAAGCATAGAATTTATATTTTATCTGACAGGTAAAATTTATAATATTAAATATAATCTCGGATTACAAGTTTACGCAATATCATAATTCTCTAGTAATCCGCTTATAATAACAAGTATTAATTATTAGTAAATGTTAATTTTGTAAGAGAATACTTCGATGTGAGAAAATAATATTAATTTTATAATATTTCCGAGTATTAATATGTTGTTAATTTAACACGTTAATTGAAAAGATGAAATTTGTAATAAAATAAGCGAGACTTGAAAGTAACGAGATGTTAAATAAGATTTAATATGTATGTTACATTTTAATTAAGAATTTCTATTACTTATGACTAAATTTGCTTTGTTATGACGTAGATTGAGTAGTATACGATGGATTTCGCTATGCCAACATTATATCGTAAAAATATATGAATTTTTTAATAAAAATGAACAAATCTCTATTATTTTCTTTCGCTCTATCGCCTCAATTACCTGTTATATTATACCAATAAACAAGTTGTTTTCAAATGATTAATTCTTTTTCTGACATGATATTAAACTTTTCATTATACATAGGCCTATATTATTCATTAGAAGAAAGCTGAATAACTCGGATTGGTAACGTTTGAACTACTCAATTTAAAACATTATAATAAAAATTTTCTTATTTTCAGCAATTTATTCTAAACGTAAAGTATTCAGATGAAAAATTTATAATAAATAAGTTTCTAGATTTTAATATTGAGTCATTTTTTTATTAACACGTCCGTTCGTTAAGATGTAATTTAATTACTTGTAAATACTATTTATAATTTAATAATTCTGATATAAGTAGTTATTTGTGAAATTTATTTTAATTGATAAGAGATTGATGTTATCTCGGTTTTTTACATTTATTTTATTATTATTAATATCACGATAAGATTATTGTTCCTGTGCATCATTATGAATATTTTTAGTGACAATTTTTAGTGAAACTTTTAGTGACAGTATTTAAGTACTACGATGATGTTAATTCAGGGACTGACTTATTAAAATTTTCGAAATTCATAATAATTTAATTAATAGTCATTATGAATGATCTTTACCATTAAAATATTTTAATAAATTTCAAGTTTAAGGATTTCAATGAAACAAATACCTTAATAAGTAATTTATTAAAATTAAGAAAAATTTAACCAATAAAAGAACAGATTAAAAACTTAATAATTACAAAGTTTATTTCCTAAAACACTTTAAAACTTTTCTAAAGTACTGTACAAGAAATCAATTTTTAAAATTATAACTAAAAATATTTTAATTATACATTTATAAAATCCGTTTTAAAAGTTAATAAAAAGTGTAATTTTATACAAACTTATAAGGTTAATCATATATACTACTATAGCCTCTTGCCGGTATTATAACTAGTATAATTTTTTGTTAGTACACAGTTAAACTTTTATGGTTTATCACACTGACTCAATTGACAAGAAGAGTTTATTAATTAATCATATGGATCAATATACAGTCACAATATTACCAATCTAAAATGCATTTCGGGCTTTATAATGACCCCACTTTAGTAAAACATTTTAGTAATATAAACATTAGATGCTTAACGATCTATTAAAATTAAAGTAGATATATAACAAGGACAGTTGAGAATTAAAAACAAAATTATAAAAACACACAACTTTTTTTTTAAAAAAAATCGTTCCTTAGCTTTTAATTATAATTCCAATTATCCTCTTCTACATTTTCCCTTTTCACTATACAGGATAACTTTTCACTTTATTAGATTTGATTTAATTTAGGGGAGACCGGGGCAAGATCGGCATGTTAAGCTTTACTTAAATTTTGTGTAATAAATACTGCTGTAAACTGAAAAGAAAGCTTTGCATATAGTCTATTGGAATGTTACCTTAATATAGAACTGGTTAAAATCAGTTTAAAAATAAAAATAATTAAAATAATTACAACTTTACAAGAAGAGAAAAATTGACGAAGTTGCCCCGGGTATAGGGGCAAGATCGGCAACTTCTCTCTTTTTGTAAAGTTGTAATTATTTTAATTATTTTTATTAAAGTTGCCCCTGGTATAGGGGCAACAGTAATGGGGCAAGATAGGCACGTATATAAAATTATGTTATTAACAATGTATAAGTTGGAATTCACTATTAAAACAAAGAAATACAAATCCAACACCCATTTAATATTATTACAACGAAATGCAAGTTCAAAGACATATATACATGAATAACAAATGCAAACATGTTTTCATTTATCATCTGTTTGATTTTTATCCTTTGCTTCTAATGTGGCTTTATGTTGCCGATCTTACCCCGCTAGTCATGATTTCGAAACATTAAGTACAACCCTGAGAACAGAATGCCAAGCCACGATCTGGCCACGTGAATAAGTTGAAGTTACATCCTTCTAACAGGAAAAGTAACTTTCGTTATCATGGAATTATAACAAAACCTGCCAATTCAATATAAATGGAAAAAAAATATTATATGGAATTGAACGAAAATGAAAATTTGCTTGATAATTCAACTACGCTTGTTGGAGAACAATAAAAACACTACACTCAACAAGCGACCAATAAAACTCAACTGCCTAACCTATAACCAAAGTCTCCTTTTAATTTGTTTTTAAAAAAAAGCGCTTGACAAACTTGCCCCGAATGCCGAAGTTGCCCCGGTCTCCCCTATATATATTCTTATACCTGTATTATAAAATTATCTTACTTGTGTTTATGTATTATCTACAAATTTTAACTTCTATTAATCACATTTATTCCTTTACATTAACTTTTCTGTACGGGGCGTAAAACTATCACACATAAAACCAGTACCGCCATTTTCATACTAAAATATATTTATTATTAATTACCATCCGCAACCTTCCTCAAACCTTACTCCGGTATATTCCAATAAATTCCTTCCTCTGTTATCCTTATTTACATAAATTAACCAACTTCCAATTTACTATTTCAAAATGTGCATAAAATTTCCTATTTATTATGTTTTTCGTTTTCAACTACTTTAACTGTTTCTTTCACTATTTCATACCCGGCACAGATACAATGTTGGGCAACTGCTAAATTATACAAATTAGTTAAAATTTCCCTAGTAATCTTATCTTTAGCTCTCTTAGTTTCCCCAACATATATTTTGTTATCTGAACAACTACAACAAAAACTACTGTATACACAACATTATTTTTTCTCATATATTATTTTGTAGATGGTAAGCATTTTTATTCAAGTGATTTTGTATTGTATTTGATTGTTCTGGTATTAAAATAATATAATATTTTATTAAGATTTGTTTAATTTGTTAAAAAATATTCATAATATAAGGACAATTTTAAAAATTTTTTATCCTTGCATATTTCTTCTTTCTTACTTTCATTGTGTATTTTATCATTTAGCCATTTCACCTATTCTACTTTTAATAGGTTGTTATGAATCTAATGTTTAAATTACCAAAATGTCTAACTGAAGATGGATCACTATAAAGCTCGAAATGCATTTTAGATTGGTAATATTGTGCGTGTATATGATTAATTAATAAACTCCTCTTGTCAATTGAGTCAGTGTGATAAGCCCTAAAAGTTTAACTCTATAGTAACACGGAAAATGATAATAGTTAGTCACATATGTTCAGATAATATTTGTATTAAAGTAAAAAGAGACTGTTATATAAATTTGCAGATAAAATTTATCCAAAAATACATGAAAAATAAATGAATTTGTATGTTTTGTCAACACACATTATAATAACAGTAAAGTAAACAAATAAAAATATCCAAAGTATATAAAAGATTAAAAATAATGAAAACTTTTATTTCCTTATTTACAGTGATTCTGCATAATACATATAAGTTAAATAAAAAATTTCCAAATAAATTTAAAAGTTTCATACAGGGCTGGCGGAATACATTACGCAGCCTATGCAACACATAGGGGCGCTTGATGCCAAGAACAAGGGCATCTCGGAAGCAAAAGGAGAATTTTTTTAACTTTTATTAAATGAGTCTTTTAAAAGCTGAGGTACAGTACATTGTGTACAAGCATAATAACACATCATAAATTTCGTACAGAGTTTTTCTACACAATTTTGGACGCAAAATTGACATCTATAATCGAAAGATTTGAACTATTAATATTTAAATCTTAGTAATGATCATTTCTAATTTCTATACAATTTAAATTTATTAAACACAAACGATCTTCTTAAAAATTGCAAGGGCTAGAAATAGTTTTAAACGAAGAAGACAACAAATATACTGTATTATTTACATAATAACTAAATTTGTTTTAAAATTATTGTATTGAGGAATATTTAAAAACAAGTAAAATAATTAAATTTAAAGAAGTGTTTTATAGTGCTTTATAGAAAAAGAAAATTAAAGTAAAAATATTTCTTAAGAAGTTTTACAACTTGAAAGAACTTTAAAGCTATAATTAGCAGTGCATCTTACTATTAATCCCAAAGAAAGTTAAAGAAATTCAAACAGAAAGTACTAATTCCGATGCAGATATTTATTACTTTGAACAATAAAATAAATTCCTTTTTCTTTAGCTCCCTTTTACTTACTTCCTAAAGAAAGTGCACAGTAGAAAAAGTCTTTATGTTGATAAAGTTGTTTCTTTGATTTGATCTTGTTTCTATTCAGAAATTTCCGTAAATAAGATGAGTGTTGTTCCGTTTCTTTATTCCTAAACATCTTTTCGTGCTTTGTAAGAAACAAAATAAAAAATAACAAATTATCAACATTATTCGAGATATCATTTAAGTGTTTAATGAATATCTGATAATTTCTCTATTGGATTTACACTATTATTTGTAAATCTGTTATTAAATACTTTAATAATGTTTACTATTAACAAGTAATTATTAAAAATATAATATAATTTTGTTTAATAAGTGTTTTTGGATCCGTCTGTATACAATGAAAACATTTGTATGTTAAATTCAATAAATATTTTTAATTTGTACTAAGTTTACGAAAGAATAAGGATACTTTGATGTATCCTTGTTCTTTCTTAATACTTAAGATACATTACAGACTATGAAATCATAAAAACTTGATAATGCAATAAATCTAAAATATTTAACGTTGTATTACTCATTTTTCCAAAACAATTTAGTTCGTATATAACGTATATAATCTTAGTGGAATAAAGAACGTTTTTTTATATTAAAAGATAAATTCCAGAACATATTCATTAATTTATAGGTATTCTAAAATTATATTATATCATTCGGGTTTTTTCGGCTATCAAGATCATTATTATCGTTAGTGAAGGATATTTCAAGTGCGTTGTGTACCAACTGTGAGCTAAGTATATCGCTCATCTCGTTTTATCCATAAAATGACCCATAGAAAATCCGTATCTGTTGAAAATATTTTATACTTGACCTATCCAATTTTTAATATAACGATCAGTGCGCATTTTTTTGGTATAATAGTCTTAATAATTTGGCTGGTAATATTTCGCAATCTCTTATCCTAGAAAAGAAATTAATCAATCTTTCTATAAAAATGGAGATAGTTTAAATCTGTTTAATTTCAATCTAAAACCGCTTTCGGGAATATTGAATTCTAGCGAAAAAATTAATTTTGCACTATTTCTAGTTTTTGATAATTAATTAGATTCCAGAACGGTAAAACATATCTTATAGAATTCGTAATAATAGGGTTGAATAATTTAAAATGGGTAATAGTATCCTTCAATTTAATATGACTGAATAGTTTCACCATATTATCATTCAGTAAATTGGATTTGTTCATGCTTCTTTTATATTGTTTCTCAAACGACAACGTAGGAGTTATAATAACCCTTAAGAATTTGATCTCTTGTACTATTTTTAGTTCTTCCTTGTTGAGATAAACGGACATATGTTTCTTGGAAATTCTGGTTTCGTTTAGAAAAACCATTACAGTTGATTTACTAGGCTTGATTTTTAATTTTAGTTCTTCACAATTCAAATTCAAAGCATGTATCTTTCTAAACAAAGCAACAACTGTCAGGGCTACTATGTCATCTGCGTAGGATATCAAATGTATTACTTTCTTTTCGAATATAAAACCATCATCTTCTCTACTGAAACAATCATTAAAATCAAACGTATAGAAATTAAACAGATGTGGTGACCAGGGATCACCTTGTAATAGTCTACGGTCAACATCGAATGCCGGCCATTGAACGTTTTCTTACTTGATCACAACCTCACATTGACAAAATAATAATCGTATTATTTTTATAATTTTATCTTCTGCCTGCTATTTCGTCATTTTCTTTTGTAAATTTTAAATAATCACTGAGTCATAAGCTTTTTCTATATATAAAAATAAGGCAAATATTTTTATACTTTATTATTTATTGTGTTATAATGGGTAATTATTTTTACAAAATGTAATTTATATAAATACAATTTTAACTTAATGAAAAAAGTAACGTATTGCAATATATTAGTTTTTTTATAATATAGTAAGGCTAAAAAACTAAAAAACAAACTGAAAATATAATAATTTTTGTAATTTTATTACTCAAACTCATAAAAATTGACGATGTTAATAAAAAAAGTGAGGATACTAGTTTAGTAACATTTTTATATCTGTATCATAATTCAACATTTCATTAAACTGTATGATTGTTTAGAAAAATTTTGCCTAATAATAATAATATCCAATGAGTANAAAGTCCTCTGAGTCAAAAAATGTAAAAGTCTTGGGAACTCGTTTTTTGACCAATTGCTATAATTTTCCTCTGTTACATATAACAGAGCCGGGAAAGTAAAATTAAGTTAATAACTTACAGCTAACTAATTTTATATTAATGAATAGATACAGCATTTTCTATTTTAATCGTTTATGCTATTGTATACTTAGTGTTAGGCTAAAATTTGGCACCTAGGGTTGAAAATCGGTTTCGAAATCTGGGTTTAATCCATTTTTCACATTACATTTGGATCAGAATCCAATTGTCAAACTCGGTTCTACCAATGTAAATTTACGCACAATTTTTGTTTCTTTTTTTATTATTTATTCCTTAAAAATAACTTGAAATAAAAACTGATTATCTATGTAATATTTTTTTATTATATTTCGGTAGTAAAATTTTCCAATTCAAAAAATTCAGAAACGCAAAATTCTTCAAGCAGCGATTACCACATAGCAGAGGAAAATGATCTTTTGCAAGAATACATGAACGAGATGAAAAACTTAAAATGACACAAAAAAATAATTCATAAAATGTTATTATCAATGTGTAAGAAAGCAGCTTCAAATGCTATGAAGCTGCCTTAATTAAAAGCAACAATCTAGCCCTTTTGCATAAAGCATTACATGCAACCAAAGCAAATAGGATTTTACTTTACTTTTTTTTAAATCTAAACTTCAGACAAGAATGTTGCCAAAAAGCCTAAATACTTTTTGTTTTTTAATGTTTTATTTTCAAATTCAAAAATTAATCCATTTCCACTTTATTAAAATTTTATCTTTTGAAGTTTTTGGATCTTTTTGCCTTGACTATAAAGAGAACCTTTTCAGCAAGCCGATATGAGTCGACTACTCCCGCAGTAATAAGGGATGGTGGAGTGATAAGGGAAGAGGCTGGACTGAATGAAAACACACATATTGTATGTATTGTATACTCAAGAATTATTTAAAGAATTTTTGTAAACTTAAATTCGTCTTGGCTAATTTTCATAAAACGTATTTATTTAATTTTTATGATTGTGCCACCGCAAGAGAGATATTTTTAACCTTTTTGCATTTGAAGGCAGACCAATAAAGTCAAATAAACGATCGACTCCGCCGTAGAATTGTTCTTCCCTCAAGTGCATTTGAAAGGATTGAACGAAAAGACACATATTGCAAGAATTATATTTAGTATATACTTTTGTTAAATTTTTGCCAATAGATGGCGTTAAGGGTAAATCAGCAAATTGAATGTAGAGAGAAATTAATTGATTTACATAAATTCAATAAATATTGTGGGGTAGATGCATGACATTAACTAAGTTGGAACTATGTAAACTAAACTACCGAGTTTCGCAGTAATTGGACCAACGGCCTAGGAGTGTATAGCAAACAAACAAACACACATTTTCATTTATGTATTAGATTATTTATAGATTTCATATATTCCTTGAGAGAAAAATAGGAATTATTGATGTTATGAATGTATCCAAAGATGATAAACTAAATTTATAACACTTTATTTGTTTTTCAAGATAAAATACTTTATTTAATTACATATATTAATGTAAATATAAAAGCTACATAAATATTTAAATTTTTTTCGGCATGCATCATGCCATTCTTATACTAAAGTTGATCATAGAACAAAACTAAACACAAAACATTTTAATTCTAAACTTCAAACATAATTTAAAATTAAACTGTACCTTCCAAATAGAAGAAAGTAATTAACTTTAAAATTAATTGGTTTTAAAACTAAACCGAATAAAATAGAATTTAAAAATTTAGACTTTTTACAAATTTAAACAACGAGGAAAAATTTGCAAATATTAAATTAATAGACATAATCTCATAATAGAAGTAGTAATACACAGTACTAACGTATATTATAGTATGAATAGTTAAACAATATAAGCTTTCTCTATATTAAAAATAATTAAAATTAAAATCTTATTAAAAGTCAAAATTCTGTTGAAAACGATATACTCATCACAGAGACAAATCAGTTGCTGAAACTTTTCAAAAACTTAACGTCAGAAAACTCCAGATTAATGACAAATTATATTAATATCATGGTTCAGTAAAGAAGTCAAAACCAATTTTTACTTTTGTTCGATAGTGATTCCACAAGGAGTTATAATTGGATATTACGAGATATCTTCAATATACACATAAATCAAATTAACTTTCTTCGAGACAGTATTCATCTGACTTTTTTCTACTGATCATGATTAAAATTTCGTGCAGGAGACATTCTTACATTTAAAGAAAAATTCTAAATTTGTAAATTTTTTAAAACTATAGTAAAAATTATAAATGTATAATGTATAAAATATAACATATGTAACATATTTAAGTAAAAATTAATATATTTTACAGTTTAAAATTATTGTAATCTCTAAGTGAAGAATTAGATGACGGTGTAATAGAAGAATCAACCGACATTCATTCTTTATAGTAAAATTTGGCTACACTAAAATAAACTGAAATGCCGTAATTTTGAAGAAACTAAGTAACAAAAACTTTTTTATCTTAATAGCAAGAATATCTTAAATTACAGTTAAATCACAATAAATCAACAATTTATGTTTATAACCATTTTTATTGATCTGTCTTATGGACACTAAGAGGTGTTTAATCATGCGCATCATAAGTTCGATCAGTCTTATAATGGTGTGGCCAGTCGGTCACACCAGACGTGAACCCATGTCATCTAGGTGGCAGCTGGTGCTTTTGTAGCCTTGGTCATCTAGACATTTATGTTTATAGCTAAAAGTTTATTGTTAGCAATGTCTTGAGCAAACAGCTGACTCGTGAAGTATCGCACATCTCCAAAAGAATCCATCGTTTATTGCTAAAAGAAATCTGTAATTTTAGATTGTACTGTATATGTAATCGAAATCCTTTCTATAAATTTCCGGATTGTATCATAACTTTTCGGTATGATATTTGGAACATAAATCTTTTTGTTTGTCAGAAAATTGTGCAGTCATCGAGTCGTGTTAATTGCATTGGATACAGCTATAAAAATATAAATATTTACCATAAAATCTTGTTAGTTTTTATATAGGATTGTGTATTTTAAATTTATTTTGCATTTTTATTACATAAAATAAATCCGATAAAAATTATAAATAGAACAACATGATCTTTATACAATATATATTACAGAATAATAATGAAATTTATAAAAATAATATACATTTAAACATTTTTTAAATCATATTATTACAAAAATACATTTTAATATATTAATAAATTTGAATTATATGTAATTTTTCAAAAATAATTTAATCTGAAAGCCTTTTATTTTCTAAAATTGTCATAATAATCCAATAAACTTTAAAATCAACTGATTTTAAAGTTAATCAAGCTTGCAGTGGCATGTTGAAATTCCAAAAGCTCTGTATGTAAATATTGTAAAACAATTCTTTTATAACAAAACTAAACGACTACTTCTTACATTTTTAAATTAATAATTAATAGTTTTACTTATATAAAAGAAAAAATAATTATGACTCCTATGTAAAATATTATTATCAATATTTTAAAATTTAATTTCCATGATAAAAGTAGTATCATCATTTATTCCATTTTATTAGTTAAATATCAGCAAAATAGTTTTTATCTTATCGTAATGTTTTTCACTATTTAATTAAAAATATCAGGACATAAGTTGATGAGCTAATGCCAAATTAAATTGTCTTCCAGTTTCAAAGAATATTAACAAGTTATCTGCGGTATTACAATTACAGCATGTACAGAACTTTCAATACTTAGCTTTCCTATTTCTTATTATTATCTCCTGAAAGTTTTAATTAAATCAAAAAACTTTTATAATAAAGACGTAAAATAATTGAAAACATGTCAAGTAATGATATCGATTAATCTGCAATATTCTTGTCATTAGTTAACGTCATTAGTTAACATCATGTCTCTCAATGATAATAACTAACGACGTAAAAAATATTCTTTTATTATATTCGTTTATTTTCTTAATTTAATTATAATCATTCAATTTATTTTTTCCAAAAAAGCAATACATATGTTTAATGTCGTTTATTTATTTCGTTAATTATAATTAGTCTTGTTATTTCTATTCTAGAACTAAAAATTCCCATTCATTCTCATTGTAGCTTCTAATTTCTGTATTAAAATAGAATGTCATATATTTAGTCAGACAGTTACATGTAATATTTAAATAATATTTTAAATATATAGAGCATATATAAATGAAGAATAATATCCTAAATATATGTAATTTATTTTCAAATAGCTCCATGAAAGTATAACGTCCTCACTCGTCCAACTTTTATCTCATAAAATATTGATCTGTATACCTTTTTGATATTGCACTTTCGTAGAGACGATCGATACAGCATTTGACATTTTTTATATAAATTTGCAATTTTTAATTCAGAAATTTCTTTAATTTTCTTAGTTATAATTTGAAACGACGTCTGAAATATGGATGTAATATCGAAAGATTAATATGGATATTGTCTTTGTTGTAAATGCACCAGAAGCTTAATATTATTTCATGGTAATATTGTTCATCAATTAATCAAACGATTAATTAACAATTGAAAGATATTATTGAAAATAAACTTATATAATTCAATGTTATACGAAAATATAAAGTGTTTCAAAACTTCATGGAACGAATCAAATCATATGTTAAAATATAAAGAAATTGATGGACTTAATGGGAAAAAATGGCTTATCCTGCAAAACAAAAAATAAATTAACAAACTTATAATTGTGTATCATTGATTTGTCTTCTAAGAAATTTTCACAGTTTAGTTACATGCCTCTTGGATTTTACATCTACATTAATGAAACATTGCGTATTAAAGTGTTGAACTGAAACACGAATCTTTATTTTTCTCGGAAACTCTCTAACGGGGTATTATCATTTTTCCATTAAGCCCTTAAAATTAAGGGCTTAGTAGAAAAATGGCGCATCTTAGGTTAGGAATTTTAATTTAATATTTTTTTTTTTAAAGCTAATTATTCCGAAGGTCAATATACTTTCTCCAACCATTTCTCCAATTTGGGAAAGGTTTAAAAAAAATTTGCTTCCTTCAGGAATCACAAATTTTTCTTCGGTTTATCTGTTATGAGTTCTATTGATTCAAGTCGTTTTTATTTTTTTAATTTGAACTGTGATTTTTCTGCAACTTACTGTACATTCCCAAGCTAGCAACTAATGACCTTCTTTTATTAAATGCTTTTATTTAGGCTGCTTTTTATCATTCTTAAATTTCTTCAGCTTTTAATGAATATAGTAGACTGACTGAAACTTTAAGAATATACCTAAGTTTGATGGCAATGCATTTTAATTAAGAGGGTGACCCACCCCACCATCCCCTTCATTCCGAAACCCAATAAGCACAACAAAATATAGAGTGTAATTATAATGTTTGTGTGTAAATGCACTGTAATGATGTATATGATGGTGAGTGAGATCACTCCACCATCTGCATCGTCAGTCTCAAAAAAAAAAAGTTATCATTAATTAATAGCGATTTTTGATTTTTAAAATATATTAAAATTGTTTCATTGCCCAAAATAAAAACAAATAAAACAACTTTTAAAAGAGAAAGATTTAAGTCAATGGAATTCATACAAGACAAATGGAAGAGAATTTAGTTATTCCTAAAAATCCTTCCAATAGGTATGTACTGTACTGTATAGTAGCTAGCATTAGTGATTGTTTGTTGGGTTTTTAAGTCTCTCTGATAGCCGAATGTTGTTGAGGCAATTTCAGTTGAAATGTATTGCCGAAAACAGTGAAATAGACAAAGGTCAAAACTATTTCAAAACTGGAGCGTATAATTTTCAATATACGGGCCACTCTGATGATTATTGCTTTAGAATTCTAGAATGGCATTATTAGTTTTATAACTTGTTTTGAACAATACGATACTAATCGCTAAAAAGCCATATTTTTAAAATGACGATTAATAATCTAATTATGATGAGTATTTCAAGGTTTAACTGTAAAAATTCAATCTACCTGAATATTTTGTTTGTTTTAAGTATGAAAGGCGACTCTAATTTCTTTAGCAAACATAATCTTTTTTGTTTTATCTTTTTACAAAACTGCAAATGACATTGCCAGGCTACTAGATAAATATTTTTTCTACATATTTATTTATTTCAAAAGGTCTAACATGAGCCAAATATTATTTTTAGTAAGTAGTGGTTAATTTATTATTATTCAAAATAATTTTTAAAGTCAAACTAAAATTAAAAATTAACTTATTTCTTAGTGTAACATATAAAATATTTAATCTTTTATTTTTACAAGGTGTACTATAGTGGCATTTCGATTTACACAAAATCATTTTTTTTTTACACTAGCACTTATTTGTAGCACAGTTTTTGGTACAGATGCATCTCATAAAACCTTGTCTTGTCCTGTTCGGTAGCTGCAGTCAGTGAGATTTGAACATCTTGATTAACATCACTTTCTTGTAGAAATTTTTGAGTACAAAGATCGAATTCAGTTCCATAATAAACAAATATTTTATTTTGACCAAATTACTATGCTTTTTAGACCAAACAAAACATAAATGATAATTTTATTTAAATTACAGGATGGAATTGATAATATAAAAAATATGGATCTGTGTGTCTCTATTTCCGCGTTCAAAACACTGCATTTACTGCACAAACACTCGTCGGCGGAACACAACTGGTCTCCGTGAAGTTGTTGCACGTGTAGTAAAATTCTGTATTATAAGACACCTGGTTGAAAAGTTGTCTTGATAAATGTAGCTTCCACAAAACCAACCGCCACAAAGGTTCAGTTCTAGTAATCAAGTGGAGTGATCATCACTCTCCTGCAAAAAATACTGTTGCAGTAATGCACATCTAAGCACCGTCTTGATAAACATGGTGACCATTCAGACAATTTCAATATTGCAGTGCTAAAATAACATTTTACATATTTGAATAATAAATATTAAAGTAAATAATTGTATTGTATACAAAGCTATATTCAAACTATCTATTTTAAAATTTATAATTATATTCTTTGCTGAAATTATCTTTATATTTAATTTTTATAATTACTTTAATCTTATAATTCAAGATTGAATTGTTATTTATAGAGATGAGAAAATAAAGAAATTATTTAAACTTAAATAAAAATGATTACATCGTAAAAATATTATTTTCTCATTCATTATATATACAATATGAATTTTACATTTATAAGAATATACTGTACCTTCAAATCTATTAAACTTTAATATTTACTACTGATTAATTGTTTTCTCTTATGCAAATGTTATATGAATAGAAATATAAAATACGCTCTCCAAAAAATTTTTATCATATTTTTCATGGCAATTTTAACAAATTTTAATTTATTCATTAAAAAGTAAATTGTTTTGCTGAAAAAGTACACTATATATCACGTGCACAATCTTAACAAATAAATCATTTCTATTTATTCGTATAAACATTAATAAGTAAAGTGATGTGCGTGAATTAACCTATCTATTGTTAAGGATAATGTATAGCATAAATTAAACCCTCAGAGAAACCTTAATTATGGACCAGTAATCATTGATTAGTAGACCGTAATTTATCATGTTTAAATTATTCCCAAGCACGTTTTCACTGAACAAATAGTATTAATTGTATTAGATTAGCATTATTCTTTTATTATTGTTTAATAAAAATGCAATAAAATTAAATATAAAAGCAATAACTATTGTTAAATTTACTGTGACATTTAAAGCCAATTCAGAAACGGTATTTTTATATAAAAATTTCTTAGTGAATATAATAATAGTTTTTAGAATGAAAAGAATTTTGAACATTAAGTTTAAAAATAATATATTCATTATAAAGTGTTTGATTTAGGATTAACTGGCACTAAATACATTCAAGACATACATACAGCTTAGCTAATAAATTTGATATGGTTTTTATTATGGATCATGCTGATTGCCCTGCAATCAAGGTCATCCAAAATGGCGGAGGAATGAAGAACGACTGCCCGCTCAATCAGATGTAATTTGTTTAAAAAACATTTATTAGGAGAAGTGGCAAATTAAGGATACTTTGTTAAACATATGCGTTAAAATAGATTAATCCGATGTTGTTGTTTGTATACGGCACGCCATTCGCGGGTAATCTACTGAGGAGGTTGCTTCTTGGAAGTCTTTCTACGGGAAAGTAGCCTTATTTAGCTGTTACAAACCTGAAGAAACTCAGAAAAATCCAGAAAATTTTAATAATAATTATTATTAGATTTAACCACAACCTATACATAATATCTCAAAACACTTTTGCTTTTTATAAAAATAAACACGAAATTATCGCTCTTTAAGCAGTTAAATTATCTTATTGCATATTAAACTTATGTTAAAATTAAAATTAAATTACTTATTTAATAGAATAAGAAAGGCGATATCTCATATTTTTAAAAGAGTATAAAAATAAATATGGATAAACGTATTTAGGATACATAAAAAGTTCAGAATGTAATTTTCTCGGTAGCATTTTTAAAGTGCTATTTAATAATGGTTTATTAAAATTATAAAATACATATTCAATTAATAAAATTGTTTACTTTTACTATAAATATAAGGTAATGCTTATTACCTTAATTAATAAATTAATTTATACATTTCTTATGTTATGTTATAGTTTATAACTTTCTAGTTTTCGTACAATGTTTTGTATTTTAGATATTTATTTTTTGCATAATCTTTGCACATTCTTCAATCTTAAAAAATGCATTTCATAATTATTTGCATTTATTAATTCGTTCTTTATTATTACAAATAAAAAATTATCTTCAAAAATTTTAAAACTATGAAAAATGTCTTGCGGCTTTATTCAAAATACACACTGGAAAAGACCAAAATTTTAAAAGAGATTAACTATAAGCCATTGTCTTTCCTTTTCTAACGTCTCGTTTTAATGGACTTGTTGCCTAGAGGGCCCATTAAGGGAATTAAGAGGGTCAGATGTATCTTAGAAAAGATGCTTTTTACGAGTACAATACAAAGAGTTAAGACCTCAGCCTGTTTTATGTAATGATTTCGTAATATACCCTATTTTGTAGTAAACTTGCTTTTACATCACTTTAGTATTATACATTTCATGCCAGATTAAATTCCTTTGAAAAGAAAAGAAATAAAATAAAAATAACATAATAGACAATTTGCTATTCAGAGAAATGATGGAAACAGACATTACGATCATTATTCATTGAAAGAAGCTGAAATAACGATGATAGTTGAAAATAAAATGTAAGATATTTTATCTCATTTCTTCTTAAAATATATGAGACAGTATTTGTTGTTTTACAGTAAACTAAAGATAATCTTTAAAACATCGACATTTATAGGATCGTTTTATAACATACCTATTATGGTATACTATGGGATAAATTCTTCTTCCATCTTAATATATATAAACAGGATAGAAATTACGGAAATAGATTATTTTTATAATAACATAATTTACTAGAAATTACATTTTTAGGCAGAATATAAAAAGAAAATTACGATTTTTTAATAGCTAATTAATATTTCCCTTAAATAATTCGAAACCAAAAATTTAGGGAAATTTTGTGGTATATTGACAATGAATGAGTTAGAGTTCTGGACGATTTTGATAAGCTATAATTAATTTATTCATATGTTTTGTTTAAATCGCTAATTGTAATAAAGCTACATGAAATATATTCAAAAATTTTTATTTAAAGAAAGTTTCAAGTTAATGCATTTTAATAAATCGTCTGGAAAAATAACATTTGGCAATTCCTATTGAAAACTTGACTTATTTTTATAATTACACATTGGAAATATATTTCCTTATAAAAATACAGTAATTAAAATAAAATAATTTTTAACATCAGTTAAGACGTACAAATTATTAAAAATGAAAAATTCTTATACTAAATGAATTTCTTCAGTGCAATAACAGACATTCACATCTTTATAACTTTATATTATAAATAAAGTTTAAAGATTTGCGCATGGTGTTCATAGATCTGGAAAAGGCGTACGATAAGGACCAAGGCAAAAGATATGGAGATGTTTAAGAGAAAAGAATGTTCCAGAAAAATATGTTAGGCTCGTCAAGAAAATGTATGAGGGAGCGGAGACTCAAGTTAAGAGTTGTGTGGACATCACAGAAGGGTTCTCCGTTAATGTTAGCTTACATCAGGAATCCTTAGCCCTTATCTGTTTGATCTTATAATGGACGTGTAGGTTTGTGAAGTGAAGTGTGAGGCAAGAATGTACTCAGTTCTTTACTTTTGAGTTTATAGGTTTTCCATACGGTAATCTTTCATGGTTCTTAGATAGAGATCATGTTTTATAATCCAGATAAACGAAGTTTTACTGTATGTAACAATTTTATCAAATGCTTTATTAATAATTTTATGTAAATACTGTAAAATAAAATTTTATTTTACGTTTTTAGCATATAAATAAAATCTGTAAAGACTATAAAATTTTATATTTCAAATCATTAAAAATTCTGTAAATATTTAATAGATGTTAAAAGATTTGTGTAGTAATAAAATATTCCAAAAATATTAAAATATATTGTTCATTATTTATTTAAAAGAAACAACCTTTTGAAAAAGTATATAAAAATTTAATAGGAGTTATTTATGTATGTTTTAATGTAAATTTTTTAAAAATGTTTAAAATATTTTGACATTAAAAGCATTTAACACTTTTTGATGGTGCGATAATTCGTGATATACGAGAATCACAAACGATACGTTGAATTTTAAATGGCGAAACTATATTTTGACAGGTATCAGTTATAAAACAAAAACGACAGGTATTGATTTCTAATATAAATCAAACGAATGAGGAAAAGTAAAAGTTATCATTTACATTAAAGAGAAACACTTAACTTTTGACACTTACAAAAGTTTTTAATAAAAAATTTTAAATAATATTTTTAATTAAATGAAAATAAGATACTGTTTAATATATAAGTGTAATATTAAAATAAGTACATAAGTATATAAATACTTAGTGTAAATATATAGTTAACCATATAAGTATTATATAAAAAGTATTCACAGTACGAAGTTTTTGAAAATTAAGATATATATTTGATTTTCAAAAACTTCTAAATTTGTTTTTTTTTATAGAAATTTGAAATTTTCTATAATAATTCTTAATCCAAATGAAATTCAAAATTAATCCCGATTAATACACTAATTATATTGTTTCTTTTTATAAAGAAAAATAAATGAAAAAATATGAAGATTGTTTATAAGAACGATCATGTTTATACGTGTATTATATATAAAATAAACATTATATATTATATATATATTATTTAAATAAAAAGTATATACGACTACGAATATTTATACTAAAAACAAAAAATATTAAATCTAAATTTCCATTTTTGCAATAACTTCAGTTGCTATAATTTAACAGAAATTTATAAAGGAAATTGTGATTTGATTATAATTTCATCATAAAAGTTGAATTGTTTATAAATTATTAATTTAACAGCCTGTATTGCTTTTATGTAAGTTGTTAAATAAAATAAACATAAAGAATGTCTTAAAAATGTCTTAGAAATTTTTACGAGTGAATCTTGCTTCGCTAAATCACTGAATTAAAAATTTATAAGAATTTTTACACTTATTGACAATTCAAAACAAAAATAATGTATTTATAGTTTTTAGAGAAATACACAATTACTGTATAAAATTTTTGAGAAATTTAATAAAAGTAAAAAATTGTAATATTAAATATAAAACTATTATTTTTAAATAGTATTAATAGTAAACAAATTTTTTAAATGTGTTATTTATTAAATCCATAACGTTAAAATACTTCAACCAAAGAAGATTAAAAACACAATTTAGAAAGAAAGGAATTTGTTTCTAAATAATTAAAATAATAATTTTAAAAATATTAAAACAACATTCGTTAAACGTTTTCGTTATTTAATATTAATATATATATTTTTAACATTATAAAACTATATCTCAAAAAGTATGATATAAACATTATATAAATCTTCACAATTTTTCGTATTAAATGTAAATGGTTTCTTTAAAAGATAAAAAAAACCGTTTTATGTTCATAAATCACTGTCATTAATATCCATAAGCTTCTTCCATCAAACGCTTTTGTTAGATTTTCCAAAGTTTGCATTCTGGACAGACAACCATATGCCACTTTGTCAGAAGAATATAAAGATTAAACATATCAAATCAATAAGTCTACTGGAAGTTAATAAACTATTCAGTCAAAATGACTATTTATTAATAAATTATTGTATGTAATTTTAGGAAAATTCGCGATTTCAGAGATAATTTTTATGTTGGTAAATAATAAAATCATTTTCTTGTTCCATTATTACTTTTACGGTACAGTACTTTTATTTAATTTTATAATTAATATTTGTTTAATTTGTCTTATATTTGTTAGAAGATTATATAGAGAAAACTGATAGACTTTTATATTATAAATAAAGTTTAAAGATTTGCGCATGGTGTTCATAGATCTGGAAAAGGCGTACGATAAGGACCAAGGCAAAAGATATGGAGATGTTTAAGAGAAAAGAATGTTCCAGAAAAATATGTTAGGCTCGTCAAGAAAATGTATGAGGGAGCGGAGACTCAAGTTAAGAGTTGTGTGGACATCACAGAAGGGTTCTCCGTTAATGTTAGCTTACATCAGGAATCCTTAGCCCTTATCTGTTTGATCTTATAATGGACGTGTAGGTTTGTGAAGTGAAGTGTGAGGCAAGAATGTACTCAGTTCTTTACTTTTGAGTTTATAGGTTTTCCATACGGTAATCTTTCATGGTTCTTAGATAGAGATCATGTTTTATAATCCAGATAAACGAAGTTTTACTGTATGTAACAATTTTATCAAATGCTTTATTAATAATTTTATGTAAATACTGTAAAATAAAATTTTATTTTACGTTTTTAGCATATAAATAAAATCTGTAAAGACTATAAAATTTTATNATATAAAAACTCGGTGATAACTTAAATATAGTTTTCGACAAAATACACTTTGATGAACATTTATAATCATAATTTTCTAACTTTTTGAATACTTTTTGAGAATGAAAATTTTATTTACATTTTTCTTACGTTTTCAAGCATACTGAATCGAAGTTACTAATAATTTTCATTTAAATTTTTTCTATAGTTTAAACGTATGTAGTAAATCTATTTTTATTTAAAATTTCTATTCTTCTTTTGTTTAATCTTTGCCATTTTTACCTTCTTGTTCGCGCACTACTTGTACCATATGCTGCGATTGCCAGACATTGATTTTCTTTAATCATATCTTTCCATTTTCTCGTAGGACTTCCTTTTCCTCTTCCTCTTCCTCTTCGTCCAGTTGGTCTCCAGTTGTAAATCTTTTTCAACATTGTTTTCTCTGATCATGTTATGTGTTCCTCTTGTTGTAAGTTTTTGTTAACTGTAAATTTATTTATAGTATATTGTAATCTTTACTATTTTTTTCATTTTTAACTTTGTGTGTTTTACTGTGTATTTTTTCTAATATCTACATTTCCTTATGTTTAACATTTGTCTTGTTTTCGCTGTCAGATCTTATTTCTTTCTCGTGTGTCAATATAGAACGTATTAATGTTTTGTATTTTCTATTTTTTTGTTCTTTCTCCATATCCCTGTTATTCCAATTTATCTTATTTAAATAGTTTCTGATCTTTATTGTCGTTAATACTTGCGGTTCCTTTTACTAAATTTCATTTCATCGCAGATATTTTATATATGACATCTATTCTATTATTTTAGTGTCCATTCCAATTTACATATAATAAATTCTTTGGCAAATATCATACATTTTGTATTTTCAGATGATATTTTGATATTATTTTTTTCTTCCACTATCTTAAATTTATAAAGCAATTTCTAAATAATTTTTGTGTTCAAACATCGATGTCATCGTCGACATAACAGTTCGTATTTATTATTTTACAATTAATATCTATACTCGTGTTTCTTTATGTTTCTTTTATCTGTGTTTAACAATTTTAATCAAAGCTATATTAAATAACTATAAACTATGGAAGTTTCCTTTTCTAACTCTACTGTTTATTTCAATGTCATGTCCCAGACCATCTTCCATTCGTAATTCTCCTGTATTTTAATAATTTATTTCATTAATTAATTAATTAATTATTTTTATTCATTTTTAATACGTTTTTCTTATAATTCTTTAATTTTGCTTTAAGCTTTAAGTTTTTACATTTTTATGTAAACATTTATTTTAAAAACGTTGAAATAATCAGTTTGAAATGAAAAGTTATCAAAATTTCCTTTTATGAAAGCTAATTGACTTTATAAACTAAAGAAAATTTAAAATACATAAATAGTTTCTCGTTTATAAAGGATGGAATAGCAAAAGAAAAATTAAATAAAAATTTATTTTTTCGTTATTCTATCTTTTTGCTTAAAAAAGAGAAAAATGTTGAAATAATATGCAAGTATTTGTTTAAAAATAATTTAAAATATTCTGCGATAATTTGAGAATAAAGTAACTACATAGTAAAAAATATTTATCTTTAATTATGGAATATGTTTTTAGAGAATTAATTCAAATCTCTATTTTATTTATTTAAATAAGATGCAGTTTCGTAAAAATATTTATTTATTTATTGAATTTCATTAATTTTTATTAATCAAAAGAATATATCCAGATTTAAATTCTTAAATTCATTATAATAATAGGTTGTATAAATATGCTACTTTTTTGGTAATTAATTCATTTGAAATATACTTTTTGAAACGTAATAAATTTATTTAAATTAAACTAATTAAACTATTAATAATTATATTTGTTTATTATTTTATGAATGTTAACTGAAATTCCGTAGTTATTTTAGATACAAAATGTTAGGCTAATAACAACTAATAACGTTTAATAATAACGAAAAGAACAGAGGTTATAAAACTACATCTTATTTGAATGACTACTAATGACTGACTACACAGCAGACACATACATGGCAAACACCCGTAACAGTTAAATCCCACATTACGCTGAACACTCCCTTTTCCAGATGGCCTTTTTTGTAATACGTAAAGAGGACAAGTGGTGTTGGCTCAGCACGGAGTGACAGTTAAAGTTTNTACAGTTAAAATTCTGATATAAATAGCAATAAATATTAAAAATTTTAAATATGAAATACTTAAAATATTAAAATAAATTTTAAAAGAGATTGTTATTAATTATATACAATTATTATTTCTTAAAATTTAATTAATTATTTCTTTTTTACTTTTTGATTTGTTTTATTAATTTGTTAATATGTTGGAATAAATAAAGTAAGTTAAATAATAAATATTAAATAAAATTTTTAATTAAATAAGTTATATAAGGTAATTAAGTTCACTAAGTATTCGTGGTAGGCGAGTATTCGAGATCGGGTTAATATTCGAATTCAAGAAATGATATTCATCTATCCCTAGTAAAACTTCTTCGTAAATCATTATAAAGATTGGCACTATTATAGAACAACCTTGTATGATTAATTCTATAAAAATCTTTAAATCATATTAAAGAAAAGATTAATTGCATTTCAGTATTTAATTTGAAAGGTCGAAAGTATCAAAATTTGACTGCCAGCATTGGCTGAAATTATTTTTACGTAAGTGGGTATAAACACAATGAGTATGATGATATTTTGATCTTTCAGATTACAAAATTAACTGAAATAAGGTTATTATTAACCAGAAAGAGCAAGTGAGCATGAGAATTCAGTTTTCAAAAGAATGTAAAATATAAAAAAGTGTGTCCGGATTGCAATTTCTTAAAAAGGTGCATAAAAGAAATGTTTTTATTGGCAAAATGTGCAAGTTATGCTCAGAAATATTTAAATAAATGTTCATAAGAAAAATGAATGCCATTTCGTAACGGAAATTACTAAATAAATTATTTTTCCCCCTAACGGAGCATCCTCACCACTACGCAGAAAAACACTTGATTTATATGAAAAACACGGTATAAATTACATCTACAAAAATTAAAATCATATAATATACCTTAATTTCGCTCTATATGGCGTTTTCGGGCTCATCTTAAGAAAAAAAGTTTACAAAAGTAACAGATCTGCAAAACTTTAAAAGCTTTAAGGCTGAAAATCCTCACCTATATCAAGAATTTCGATATTCTTACTTCAAACAGCTTATATATAATGAAGGACAGATCATTTTAGATAATACTGACAGTAGACCTTTCTCTATTATTAATTGACAATATCAAAGAAGTAAATTGTAAAAAATTGAATTAATAATTAAACAGTTTTATACATAAAGTATTGACATTACTCAGAGATCTTTAATATGATTAAATTTCACTGTTTACTATAAAGTAATTACATTAAAGTATTATATTATTCATTAAATTTTTAATCAGAAAAATTTATTAAATTGCTGTTTATTTTATATTTTATTATTAAATCTCATTAAAAATGAATGAATTTATTATTTTGGAATCGTAATTCGCATAATTTTTTAGTTGATCTTATTAATTAAAAATACTACAAGCAATTATTTATCGAGACATCGTCACAATACCGGGTTGCAATNAACTAGACAAAACGGGTTTTAACAAAGACATCCAGTATAAACTAGTTTCAACTAGTTAAAACGCGTTCTAACTAAAAACGGGTTTTGACTGTAACATATACATTTCATGTTTAGGCATTACGTTAAGTTTAACGAGGAAAATATTATCTCAGAAAGTAACAGTAAAACAGTTGTTTCAATGTTGTCCACTTTTTTTAAATAACTTGGTTTCAGATTTTGGATAGAAAAGCATATCCACTTGAGACAGTTGAGTTTTGCCTTTTTTGGCATTTACGACGTTTATATCTTGAATATAAGCCATTTTATACTGTATCGTTATCGTATTTCTTGCAATATTAGAAATACACATGTTCTTACTACAAATCAAAAATATTATTATTTCTTATATCTAGAGCATTTTAAACAATACGATAAGTGATAAAATATTAAGTTGCTTTTGACGATTAAAAACTAAATTTATTTTTCTGATAAATCTAATAAACTTTTTAGTTTTAAGTTTAGAAATTATAACTAAAGTTTATACTGTAGTTGTTTAATTGTTAATTATTCGTAAGATATCATGTATCATACTAAATGATTATGATATCGTATTTTTATTTTTGTGGTAATAGTTTTCCTGCTTTACCATATAAATTGACAATAATTAACAAAAACTTAATGACCTATATTGATAAGTATTTTCACACTTTTAAAAGAAAATTTAAAATACAATTGAAAAACTTTATTTCAAGAAAAAAACTTTTGATTATAAATGAGAACTAAATGAGTTTAATTTTCCATTAGGAAAGTCAAATAATCGTAAAAGTTTTCAAGTGAAAAGATAATTATAAATAAATTTTTGTGATCAATTATTCATTATATATATAATTAGTTTTTGATGGTTTAGAAAGTACCGAGATGTAAAATATTAAAGAAATTAAGGTGTTTTAATACAATTAGCCTATCGAAAGAAATATTTTTACAAGTTGTAAATTTCATTTGTTACATAAAAAATTTTTTCTATATATATAGGCTATATATATTATACTAAGAATTTGAATTTGTAACATGAATAAGTATTTTCTCTGAATTTTTTTATGTATGATCAACATATATTTTTATGAAAGTATTTTGAAATGATTCTCTCCATTTGTATAAAAGGATGAGCAAACATTGTCAATGTAAGTGTTTTTTTTTAAGTTGTTTATCTTAAGATATTGCCGATTTTTATATATATTTTTTAATATTGGCAGAAAATATAAATGTCAATAATATTATTTACAAGGTAAACCCAGTTTACAATCTCAACAATTTTTTCTTTCTTTTAAGTGAATCTTGGTTTCATTGTTAAACGTCATGTTATTTGAGATATGTTTAAACAAGATAATGTTTTTATATAATTTGTTGTCATCTATTTCAAAGATTTCTATACATATTTTATATCTTTAATATCTTTAAAACATTTGTATTGAGGTACGCACTTTTTATATTATAACTCTTCTTTGAAATTTTAATGCAGCTTTTACATATTATATATAATTAATGTTTTAATTACAACATTATTTTTCCGAAAAGCAAAATTAATGAATATGTTTTAAGCTATCTTCAATTGTATGAATGAATAAATAATTAAGTAGCGTGTTTCTCTAATTAGCAAAGTTTATTTATGTGTCCTATTAATTTCAATACATTCTGTCTCCAATGTGTGTAATTTGTTTTGGAAAATTCCGAGTTATTTTCGTTCATGTAATCATTTCTTTAATTATTTCCTTACTCGGAGAAAAAGAATTATCTGTGGATAATACTGGATCTTTTTTTTCTAATAATTTCCTGTAGTTACAATGAACTGACCGGCAGTGTTTATTAAATCGATTCCTTAGTTCAAAATTAAGAAAAATGTTTTTTAAGATTCTTTAAATTATTATAAAATTTTATTTAAAATATAGAAATTGTTAAATTAATTTATATTCTATCGATAATTTTTAATTCTTGTATCTTTATAAACATAAAAAATTAATTGGGCTGCAATTGGAAAAAAATTAGACCTTTAAAATTCCTACTGATGTCTGTTTGTTTGTCGTTCTTCAATTTCGAGAATTTCTAGAACTAAGCCAATTTTGTCACTAAAGTATTGATATTTATAATAGATGCTTTACGGCTTAATTCATTTCCAAGAACAAGTTGCTTAGCTTTTCATGTTGTGGAAAAGCTAAGAAACTCGTTACTGGGTTTTAACTAATTGTTTTCGATATTGCAATATCGTTTTGTTCTATACACCCAGACAAAACTTATGTGTTCATTTTATTGCACATAAAATCTAATTATTTTGTCATAAAGAAAAATTCCGTACTGAAAATAAGGAAATAAAACAGCACTATTCTCGACTTTTAGGTCTACGTTACTCATTTTATGATCTTTTTCATTACCGCGCTATCATTGTCATCCTCGTTAATGTTCATTGCAGAAGAGTTCATTGCATTCCTTCTAATTATCGTTCAGCAATTACACAAAATTGACTTTAATCTTCAAATAAGAGGTTGCCTCATTAATCATTTTTGGTACTGCACAACTCTATATATTAAATCTGATATATTCTGTACTTGTAATACACAGTAAAATGTAAATATTAAAATCTCTCATGATCTGAGAGTGTTTATATCTGTATAAAACACAATCATCTAGACGTTAAATCAATATAAGTTGTTTTCGACTTATTATTTTCGTTTACAGCAGTGCTTGACTAAGTAATATTTTACAACTCTATTTTTTACACAAGAAAAGCCGTTTAAATATACTGGAAATTGAGTAACTGTGAGACAATTTTTGGATTAAATTATATCATATTACTGCATTTCTTTATTTAAGAATGGTTTCTAAAAAAGTATAATTAGGTTTTTTATTTGTTTAGTTTTGTTTCATTTGGTGTGTATATGTTACAGTCAAAACCCGTTTTTAGTTAGAACGCGTTTTAACTAGTTGAAACTAGTTTATACTGAATGTCTTTGTTAAAACCCGTTTTGTCTAGTTAAAACTAGTTTTAACTCAAATTCATTTTTGACTAGCAGTAAATTCTAGTTTTAACTAGACAAAACCGGTTTTGTCTAGTTAATTTACTGCTGTACATGTTTTGACTTTAGATAAAACTAGTTTTAACTTTTAACATTAGTTAAAACTAATTTTAGCTACATAAATATGTTTGGGGGAAATAAAGTTATGTATAGTGATTCGGCGGAAGATGCCTAACATTTTGCTTATGAAGAAAATTACAGCGCTAATTTGAGTTTAGGAGCCCTCTAATGAAAATATCATATTCTGGAGTATGTCTTTCAAATAAAAGTTTGGAGTTTATTTTAAAAAATTCTATACTGTGTTTGCAATGACGACTTTTTCACTGTCTGGCATTTTAAGCATCTCACCCCAAGTATCTGGGTGAGATGCCAAATGCCATTAGGGTAAGATAACAAATATAATTGCTTAAAATTAATTTTTGAATTTCTTAACCAAATTTAATTTATTGCATATGTAGTACAAAGTACTTCATAGTAAGTATAACAGCACAGTATAAGTATTGTTAAGTTTCCGCCCGTTCTAACGTGTTCTATAGCTAGCTGAAAGCTTTTTTCAGTCCAAAAACTTTTTTGAGAAGTCCTTATATAATTTCTATGCATATCCTGCAATAAAACGAGAAAACAAAAGTTTATTAAAAATAGGCATATTGGAAATCAATTAACAAAAAATAGGCACGTTACCCCAAGAAAAATGTGGCATATTTTCCATTTGTTGGGGTAAGATGCCTAGTAGAGTCACGTGCTCCAGCATGTCCGATCGGGATCGGCGGTAGCTGACAATGGAAACTTTAGAACCTTAACTACATCACACATAATTGTTTTTAGCAATTTTTAATAAATTCCATTTTAACTTTTAGTTTAAAATTATTCTAGAAACATTTCACAACAAAAACTTCGTTCTTATCTAGCTTTTATTCTTCTCGGATGTTGAAAATGAAGTAACCGTAGCCAACTACTGTACAGCTTTCCGCACTCAATATTGACCCAACGATTCATCATACAAATACATGACAATATGTGACGTCACCGTTTGAAAATATCAAAAATTAGGCATCTTCCCCCGAATCACTCTATACGTTGCAGTCAAAACCAGTTTTTAGTTAGGATGCGTTTTAACTAGTTAAAACTAGTTTATACTGGATGTCTTTGTTAAAACCCGTTTTGTCTAGTTAAAACTAGAACTTACTGCTAGTCAAAAATGAACTTGAGTTAGAACTAGTTTTAACTAGACAAAACGGGTTTTAACAAAGACATTTAGTATAAACTAGTTTCAACTAGACAAAACGGGTTTTAACAAAGACATCCAGTATAAACTAGTTTCAACTAGTTAAAACGCGTTCTAACTAAAAACGGGTTTTGACTGTAACATATACATTTCATGTTTAGGCATTACGTTAAGTTTAACGAGGAAAATATTATCTCAGAAAGTAACAGTAAAACAGTTGTTTCAATGTTGTCCACTTTTTTTAAATAACTTGGTTTCAGATTTTGCATAGAAAAGCATATCCACTTGAGACAGTTGAGTTTTGCCTTTTTTGGCATTTACGACGTTTATATCTTGAATATAAGCCATTTTATACTGTATCGTTATCGTATTTCTTGCAATATTAGAAATACACATGTTCTTACTACAAATCAAAAATATTATTATTTCTTATATCTAGAGCATTTTAAACAATACGATAAGTGATAAAATATTAAGTTGCTTTTGACGATTAAAAACTAAATTTATTTTTCTGATAAATCTAATAAACTTTTTAGTTTTAAGTTTAGAAATTATAACTAAAGTTTATACTGTAGTTGTTTAATTGTTAATTATTCGTAAGATATCATGTATCATACTAAATGATTATGATATCGTATTTTTATTTTTGTGGTAATAGTTTTCCTGCTTTACCATATAAATTGACAATAATTAACAAAAACTTAATGACCTATATTGATAAGTATTTTCACACTTTTAAAAGAAAATTTAAAATACAATTGAAAAACTTTATTTCAAGAAAAAAACTTTTGATTATAAATGAGAACTAAATGAGTTTAATTTTCCATTAGGAAAGTCAAATAATCGTAAAAGTTTTCAAGTGAAAAGATAATTATAAATAAATTTTTGTGATCAATTATTCATTATATATATAATTAGTTTTTGATGGTTTAGAAAGTACCATATGTTATATATCGGTGATCTAGAGCAGTATTTTTCTACCTGTAGGTCGCAAAACCATACACGGGGGGTCGCGGGTAAAAGAAAAAGACAAGTGTTTTTAAGTCCTACACTACAATAAAAAAAACTACAATTTCAGTGAGAAGGCTGTGCCTGTTTATTTTACAGTACAATTAGTTTTTTTTTTATCGATATTTAGGTCTCAACAGAAAGAAAATTAAGTACAGTAAAAAAAAATCACTGACATAGTTTTAATACGGCCGTGGGGGGGTCGCCAGAATTTTTTAACTTGTAAAGGGGTCGCGTATTCAAGAAGGTTGAAAAACACTGATCTAGAGTGAAAACATCCTGAGGTTTACTGAACTGTGCGTCAAGTTTAACTCTTAAAATCCATGCATGCTATAATATACATGCTATAACACCAAAAATTATTAAAACAAACTGTTTTTCAAATCGTTAAGCATTTAAAATTATTATTACCTTTTTTATTTTGCTTACCTTTTTTATTTCCTGAAATGCTGCAAAGTTTGAGTTACGAGTTTTTTATTTTGGAGTCTAGAACCTTCGATATTCTTTTATTATTTCAATACCAAAACTCGGTGTTTCTCGCTAAAAGTTTTAAAATGATTTAATTTTAAATTATTTTTAAGATCAAATGCGTTTTTATATGTTTTAAAATCTAATTAAACCGGAATAAATAATAAAAATTTATATTCTATTTTTTATTTAAAACTCACTCTCACACAAAAAACTTTGAAATTTAGTTATTTACTTTAGATTATATTTTTCCAATTAATTATTTGTTATAAATAAAAATTGAAAATTTTTTCTTATATGTTTCTATGTTTACAAAAAAGAGGCGAGTCTCAATTTGTTACTAACCTGATTTTTTTTATCACTCTTATTTATTACTGCTTATATAATAACGTTGTTAGTCTTTAAAAATCTTATATAAAATTATTTGATTTGATTATAAAAATTTTAAATATTAAGTAAAAAAATTTAAACTTTTATTTTATTTTGAAGAGCAAATAGTAACATTTAGAATTAAAAATATATATATTTATGTAGACATATTCAAAGGAGTGAGGATATTTTGAACTTTAAAAATTATAATATATTAATATAAATATATAAAGTAATGGTAACAGAAATGAAAAAGTCAAAGAAAATGAAAAATGATAATTAATTAATTATTTTTATTCATTTTTAATACGTTTTTCTTATAATTCTTTAATTTTGCTTTAAGCTTTAAGTTTTTACATTTTTATGTAAACATTTATTTTAAAAACGTTGAAATAATCAGTTTGAAATGAAAAGTTATCAAAATTTCCTTTTATGAAAGCTAATTGACTTTATAAACTAAAGAAAATTTAAAATACATAAATAGTTTCTCGTTTATAAAGGATGGAATAGCAAAAGAAAAATTAAATAAAAATTTATTTTTTCGTTATTCTATCTTTTTGCTTAAAAAAGAGAAAAATGTTGAAATAATATGCAAGTATTTGTTTAAAAATAATTTAAAATATTCTGCGATAATTTGAGAATAAAGTAACTACATAGTAAAAAATATTTATCTTTAATTATGGAATATGTTTTTAGAGAATTAATTCAAATCTCTATTTTATGTATTTAAATAAGATGCAGTTTCGTAAAAATATTTATTTATTGAATTTCATTAATTTTTATTAATCAAAAGAATATATCCAGATTTAAATTCTTAAATTCATTATAATAATAGGTTGTATAAATATGCTACTTTTTTGGTAATTAATTCATTTGAAATATACTTTTTGAAACGTAATAAATTTATTTAAATTAAACTAATTAAACTATTAATAATTATATTTGTTTATTATTTTATGAATGTTAACTGAAATTCCGTAGTTATTTTAGATACAAAATGTTAGGCTAATAACAACTAATAACGTTTAATAATAACGAAAAGAACAGAGGTTATAAAACTACATCTTATTTGAATGACTACTAATGACTGACTACACAGCAGACACATACATGGCAAACACCCGTAACAGTTAAATCCCACATTACGCTGAACACTCCCTTTTCCAGATGGCCTTTTTTGTAATACGTAAAGAGGACAAGTGGTGTTGGCTCAGCACGGAGTGACAGTTAAAGTTTAAGATATTAGAGTTAAAAGTTACACTCAATCACAAACGATGTTCGTTTTCAATTAATCTGTGATTGTTTGAAGACTTGCATAAGACGCAATATAGTAGTGACTCTGCTCTTTTCTAGATGATTTTATTGATGTCAATATGCTGGCATATCATAATTGTTTCATTCCCAATCTTCTCTTCTTAAATAGTTATTGTACAACGTTTGAGAGATGAAATAATTTTCATATTCTTTATCACGAAATAAGATTTTCCGTAAATCTACAAGAATCTGCAAGATTAAAAGAAAGTTATAAACTGTTTAACTGAGGTTGTCAAACCCTTTGAAGCAACACATAATGAGTAGTATGATATATCGCCAAAATTATGTTTCATCTGATCCTGGCAACGGCATAGATGGCGTGCACATATTGCAACCACAGATTTTGCTTCATTTTTACTCACACTCCCTTCTATTGATATATACTAGTCATCATCACCACTGCCTCCTCTTCCTCATTTGCGTAATCATGTGTACAATAAATGTCAATTAACTACAGAATATTCCAAACTAAATTACTTATTTTTGTATGCGCAAACACTCGGATGATCTCGCCTCCCCCTCTGTCAGCATTCATCAACACGCTACTGACACTTCCTCCTGTTGATGTCGTCACAATAAATGCACCGCCATAAGACGAACTATAGAGAGTTTCAATTATTAGAAACCAATGGGATCGGTATATATAATAAAGCAGCAAAAATAAATATTTTCAGTTAAAAACAAGTAAAAATATACTCTCTCTACTTCGAGAATTCTACAGGTCAAAACCGGCAAATAAGTGACAAGGACTAAATTTAACTTTTATCATTACCATTATATTATTGACATATTCCAAATGCATTTCACCTGTTTTTCATTAGGCCTCTTCAGTGGATGCATCAAGATATCAGTCGCTGGTTACGCTTTATATCCAGCAGCCGTTCCCAACATGCATCAACAATCATCCCAGTATTCAAATTAAGTACATTTGTATATTCGGTGATGCAAAAATGTTCGACAATTTTTCTTTCTAAACAATTTTCTATTTTATACAATATTTTAGTATTTTTTCTATTTATATTACAATTAAATTCTCTAAAATGTAAAAATCATGCTGATTCCGTTCTTCTTAGTCTAATGGCCGCCTCACGTTCCTTTACTCTCAACTCCAATCTTCTTCCAGTTTCTCCGATGTAATAATTTGGATTTCCGCATGTATACATGACATTCTGTATACAACACCTGCGATCTTAAATTGGTCTCTGAGCGAATTTTCACTGTTTATTATACTGATAATGTTTGACATCTTTTTCTTTTGATTTGCAACTATGCGTATAGAAAATTCTTTAAATATCGGTTTATATTTTTCGAAAATATTAGTTACATAAGGAAACTTTACATAAGAAATATTTGTATGTCATTTTTAACATTAAATCTACATTTTAAATAGAAATTATACCATTTAAGAGGATATACTTCGGATAATCATTTAACAGAAATTTTTTAAACAATTGTTTTACTTCAATATCTATATTTTCTTTCAAAGTTGTTCAATTCAATATCTTTCTCAATTCCATAATAAATACGTTCTTTTTATTTTCTATGGGACAGTAAGATTTATAATAAAAAATATTTAAAAAATATATAGAAACTAACATTGAAACTAAACGTGATCAGTAAAAAATGAGAATAAACTATACGTTACTATCATTAGCACAGGCCTATATTTAGTACGTAGTGTACTAACGGCTATGAAATATGTTGATTTTCAACATGCTTAGCCTGCATACCAACCAACATAATTCAACAAGGCCTACAATACCGTAAGAAAAAATAAATGCTGCCAGCCAGAATCCTAAGAAGTTCCCTTAAGGACTGCATCCAGAAAAGATTGTTCGTCACTGTTCTAAATTATTGATATATTGCATATGATTCATCTATAAATACAATCTGTATAATCTGTACAATCTGACGTCGCGGCTTTTCTCTATTTTATGTCGTATATGATAGGACACTATTATCACCTGAAGATTTACAATTAAGTAGACTAACACTGTTTCATATCTTCGAGTTAGAGGAAACAGGTTTCTCTATCTGGGCAAGGCTTGCAGAGGCTGCAAGAAATAGCTCTTGGCAATGTTGATAACGCGAAATTCGCTTTATCAACATTGTCTATCTCTTGCTCTAGATCAAATGCTTTGAAAATGACAATGAACACAGACTATTTATGAATAATCTACTCGTAAGTTGAAGAGAGTCAATTAAATGTAAGGTACCATACAGAATTTCCTCGAAAATAAACGATAATAATTAAAAAATAGAGAAAATAAATGTTTCAAAAATCGTTACTTGCACGATGTGTTTCATATAAACAGATTAAAATCGAACCATACTCCGAAATCTATTATGAAATTCTGACGGCCAGTATCGCCAACCGTTGTTAAAACAGCGCTTAACGAACTGTTTTCTAATGACACATTTAAAAAAAATTAACGTTTTATTAGATATTTCTATTTCACCAATAATCTTTACCTCGATTTAACGAATCATTTCCGGCTGTTTTATCGAACTTATTATTGCCATATTAAAAATTTAGTCAAAGCTCTATTACATCAAACATCTGGTGTAACTAGTTGTACACGTAAAATGTTGCTAAAACAAAATCGAAGCGTGTAAAAACTCCAAATTATGCAAATCTAAAGAAAAGTGTTTTTATTGACTTGATTCAAAACTGTAAAAGTACGGTATAATTGTAATTATATGAATTAACTTGGTGGTTTTGCCTCTAGCCACTGTAGGCGGCTAACTCAATTCGCCCATTTGTTCCAAATGCAGATTATATTCATAACAATAATTTCAATAATGTATATACAGTATAGTACCTTCATCTGTCTAATTCCAAGTGAAGATTCTGTAAAGTTCAGATCTATTTTGAAATGCAACTCTACACTTAAATTACTTGAAAAAAGTTTTTATTCAAATCACATAAAAAATTTTCCTTTCAGATTTTCTCCAATAAAATCGAACAGAGAACAACTTTTAAATTTCAGACATCAGTCAAACAAACATCACAACTTTTGTGAACGTCCCACAGAAAACGTTCCAATTTCATGGTTACATTATACGAATCGCTCGCTCGCCGCATAAGCTTGATCCACTTGTTCCCAATATAGATTATACGCTGGTGTGACTTGGTTAGGATAGTGACAAAAAAAATTTTTTAATTGTATTCATAAAAGGTTGAATTCTAAATGGGAATAATATTCATAAAATATTAATGTACAGTTTAAGATTATACAATAACGAGCCTTTCTATGTTCTTTCTCACATCTCAGGAAAATAACGGTCTTTATTAAATTGACAAAATTTTAAGTAATTATTTTAATGTATATTATATTATTATGTATTATTATGTATGTGTATGTATATTTTGTATATACTCCACCGTAAGTTATTTTCCTGACGTGTGAGAAAGGACATCAAACGACTCGTTATTGTAATTTTACAGTCTTTATACACAGTCATAAACTGTATATTAATTTTACAATTACAGTCCTGGCAATTTTATCAAATCTAATAGTCATTAAGTTCGTATTTATATGTTTACAATATAGCAATGAAAACAAGTTATCAGTGTCTATATAATGATTTAAATTCTCAATTATTTTATATTTAATTCATTTTTTACTCTTTTTATTATGGATTTGAATGGTATTTAAGAATATTAATTAATTCATTTCTTCGACAGTCCTAAATTTTTTTCTCAAAAACATGAAAATCCTGAGGTAATCAACGGACATAAATTAAATTATAATACTATAGAATATTAAAAACTTATTAATAATATATACACTTATATACTTATTATATTTTATAATAGAATCACATTTATTTATCTTTTGAATTTAATAGTACGCTACTATCTACAATAAGAAGTAATAATTCTTAAATATTTATTGTTTTTCATTAAAATTTATATACAATACGTATAACAATTAAATAGATCAACGGCCACATGGAAAATAGAAAAGATTAAGATAAATAAAGATAAAATAGATCTTTCTTTGGCAAAAATTTCTTTTTACCAAAAGAAACCTTTCCAATTGCTCTTTTATATGGCGTGAAGAAGCTATAGTTCACAAGAGTTGACAGACCAGATACGTCATGAATGAAAGAACTGAATTCTTATGATTGATTTTGGTGCTACTGAGACACAAACACATTTCTGACTGATAGCTTTTCATCTGTTGTAATTCGTATACTTCTAACAGACTGAACATTTTACTTTTTATTCTTAGAAACATTACTTTGTATTTATATGGGAAAATAATGAAGGTTTATAAAAACTTTTAAAAAAACGGGATATTTGAAATATTTTTGTTTAATAAGATAAATTCTTTTGAAATATTGAAGGAAAATAAAAAGTCACGTATATTGTTAGAAAAATGAAATGGTAAAATGCCTAAAGTCCAATACTTTTAACTTAATAGTTGGTTACAAAAACTAATCAGGCACTTTTCTCGTTACTTTACAGTCTTTTTATATGCAATGACTATTTCTTACAAATTATATTAATTTTTACATTTCTACATTTAATATGTAAATATTTTGGTGCAATCATACTACTACAGTTTTAATAAACAGTTAAAATAATCTTGATAAATATCTAATTAAATTTAAAAATAGTTTAGACAAATTAATAAAAGTAGTGAATATAGGGTATCTGTATTATATTGTAAACTTAAGAAATTATGTTAAAAACGAAGAGAAAAATATTCAAAATAAAATAATTATATTATATTAAATGAATAAATTTTAAATTTTATATAGGCCTAATATTTTTAAAAATAATTTATTTATTCGATTATGTTTAAAATTATGATATTTTTACTGAATATGTATTATTTTTCAGTTGTAATATCTTAATATAAACTGATAAAGTGTATATTTTTACATATCTTACGCATTACAAAATATTTTTTTACACTTTTATAAATTATAATTTTCTTTACTTCTTTACATTGATACACAGAAGCAATTTTTTTTATTATTTCGAAAACTTTCAACTAAAGTTTTCCATCACCAGCTTAATGCTTTGCTTTTGCTTGTGATAAGGTAACATAAAAGATCGTTCTGAGTGCATTTTGTTATTAGAGATTTCCATATTCATATCGCATATAGACGAGCACTTTACTAAAATGAACTTTTTAGAAGATTATTTCTAAATAAAAAAGTACCTGCAAACTTTCCTAACCAGGTACTGTACATGATAGAAAAAAGCATGGGGATTAAAAAACCTTAAAACTTGTAATAGTTATACTTAGCCTTGTATACAGTGTTTATTTATTNAACAAAACGGACTTCACACAATCAAAATATATTATAATGAACAAATTATAAAGTTTTAAACAGCTAATCTTACAAATCATAAAATTTAACTTAAACATCAATGTCAGGCATTGGAAATTTAAAATATAGTATATTTTTTTAACAATCTGTGTGTCATATTTCGAGTAGTGATGGGCTTAATGAAGATTTTATTCGTTATTGGCATTTACAATGTTTTTATGAAACTCACCTCTACCCTCAAAAAAAAAGCTTTTTGCCACTTTATAATAATTAAAAACATCGTCTTTTAAAATAAAATGCTATAACAGATGGCGATGCATACAATTTTTAACTCTTGCCGAAGTTCGCAACTCGTTGGTGAATTTTTTCTATTAGTTCTCTAAGTTAAACATGACGAATACGTTTTCCTTATATTGAACTTGCTAAAGTCATAACACGCTAAAGTCTAATATCAGAAGAGCTATATTTTTCATATTTCTCATATGATAAGGTTTATCAAAAATCACACAGAACTGATAAAGTGTATATTTTTACATATCTTACGCATTACAAAATATTTTTTTACACTTTTATAAATTATAATTTTCTTTACTTCTTTACATTGATACACAGAAGCAATTTTTTTTATTATTTCGAAAACTTTCAACTAAAGTTTTCCATCACCAGCTTAATGCTTTGCTTTTGCTTGTGATAAGGTAACATAAAAGATCGTTCTGAGTGCATTTTGTTATTAGAGATTTCCATATTCATATCGCATATAGACGAGCACTTTACTAAAATGAACTTTTTAGAAGATTATTTCTAAATAAAAAAGTACCTGCAAACTTTCCTAACCAGGTACTGTACATGATAGAAAAAAGCATGGGGATTAAAAAACCTTAAAACTTGTAATAGTTATACTTAGCCTTGTATACAGTGTTTATTTATTTATGCCTTTTATTTTATTTTATTTTTACTGTTATTTATTTATTGTATTTATTTATTTTTTCATATACACAATTATTCTAAATCTTTAAATTTAAAAATGAAACTTATTCGAAAAACATTACGCTCTATTTTGAAACGATAATCGTAAGTCTGAGGATGATCTATAATAAATAGGTTGAAAACGTTCGAAATAAAATAATTTTATGCTCGGCAAAAATTCAGGTGTGTTATTATAATTAATTGCATTTGCTGAGAGAAAGGTGGATAGACTTATTGTCTTTGACATTCAATAAAAGAGTGTATCTATGCCATCATCTTCCAATTTTTTTCCGTATTCTTTGTAATTACGCAAACAAAATACTAATTATTTAAATTTACATATTGGAAGAACACTTAATGTAATAATTTTATTTTATAAAATTTTCAATTTTCGAAAAAAGTTATCACTTTTTTTTTTCATTTTCAAAACAATTTTAGTTTTAGGACCCAGCCACTAGGAAGAACTCTATCTTCTCTTGATGCCGGTTGCAGAGCCGGAAAGTGCAGAATATTAGCGTCAGAAAGTGCACCCAGTCCTAAAACTATCCAAAATCAGTAAATGAATAATGGCTAAAATAAGCGAGAAAATACTAGAGCGAACCATACAGGAGACGCGTAGTTTTATTTGACCTTTGTAATCGTGCCCGACTGTAATGTGGTAGTCTTTGTCCGAAATGGACAAAGACTACCACATTACAGTCGGGCACGATAAAGGAAGCAAGTATAAGGACAGGGATCAACACAAAGATCATGACAGGAAGCAGAGAGGACTGGCAGACTTGATGGTGAGAAAGTGGTGGAAATTTTATGTACCCAAAAAAACACATTGAAAAGGAAGTAAAGCGAGGGCGGTAATAAGAAATAAGAGGATTCAAGTTTTTGTACGCTGGAATCAAGATAGAAATGATGTTTGTATAATGTTAAATGTGATAGAGTATATGTATATGCTCGTAAGAAGCTGAGGAAAAGAGAGGATTTTTATGCTACTTAGAAGCAAAACTTGCATCAATATAAGAAAGCAAAAGATATATTATTAGAGACAATCTAAATCGCCATGTAGAAAGAAAACTAACCTGGAATATCCAGTGTAGTGTACGTGATGGATGGGTTACTGAAGAAGAAACGTTGAAGGTGGAATGATAATTGATTTTGCTACGGCATGTGATATGACGATACTAAATACCTTGTTTATAGAAGTTGAAGATCAGTATTCTATCATACATATGATGGAAAGGAAAGAAAGACCCAGATCTATTTTTTTTTAATATAGAACTCACCTGGGATGAATTACAAACGTCAATGTAATTAAAAGTGAATGTGCATAATCTGTGCTGTGATGGCTGCACAGCACACATTAGTAGCAGCGAGTTGTGAAGTAAAGACTATGAGGAAGATAAGAGAGGAGCTAACTCTAAAAATTAAATAGTGGAAGTTAGCAGATGAGTTGGAAAACAGTTTTAAAACAAAGGTTGTTAGAGAGTTGAAACTGAATGAATATAGGAACAAATGGTAGAGAAACAGTCAACTTAAATGAAAGATAGATAAGGTACTGAGAAAAACATCTGTAAAAGACCTATAGAGTGATAAGGAAACCAATTTGTGGAATGACAAGGTGCAGTGGAAAATAAAGATAATGAAATTTGGAAAGAAAATTAAAATATGATAAGACATGAAAATGAAGAAAAAATTACTAATATCGAAAAAAGAGAAGTCAAGAAAGCACAGTGACCGGAACAAAAGCAAGGGAGACGGTTAGAGTATATAGAGAGCTGTAAACTAAAAAAGTGTAGAAAGATGTACAGGATAGATGAGCGATAGAGAGTCAAGTGACTATATATACATCACACGAATAAAGGAATGAGGAAAGGGAGTAAAAAATTGGAAAAATACTACATAAATTATTAAGTGAAGAAAATCTAAGGAGAGCTTGAAGAATTCGGACTATCAAAAAATGAAACACCTGAGATAAGTAGAGTGTAAGCAAAAATAGCTCTAAGAAAAATCAAAAATTGTAACGTGACTAGCTTATATGCAATACTAATTGAAATACAAAAATATTTGGATGCGGAAGGTATTAACCAACTATGAATCCTTATAAAATACAGACTAAAACAAGGAGAGAATGACTGATGCATAGAAGTAAACAGTAATATTGAAAATTTTTAAAGAGAAAGGAGACTTACAAGAGTATAGAAACTATCGTGGTATTAAGCTAATGAAAGCTATTCGCATAATTTCATAGTATACCATGAAATTATGCAGAGGATAATTAAAAGACGGTTAAGGAGCAAAACAATAGTAGGAAAAGAACTATTTGGTTTTAACAAGGAGAGCCTACGGCTTTGGGGTAATGGATTTTGATGATCTTTGGTGTAGAGGTAGTACACGATGTTAGTGTACTATCTGTAAAATACTAAAGTGCAATACTCAAATATAATCGAGAAAATCGAACTTAAAGTTTTGTTAGCACTTTATATATAAATTATACGTACTTCTGTTCGAGCGTCCTGTGGCAGAGTGTATTCACCAATACTACTCAAAAATATTCGAAAGGAAAAGTTTTCACGAAGGAAAAGCACGAGACCTCATGTCTCGAATGCCAAAGCTTAACAATAAGCAGAGTACTGAGCTAAATAGAAACATTACTTATGAAGAATGCAATGCAGCGCTAAATAGCATGGGAAATAACAAATCACCAGGACCAGATGGGCTACCTGCTGAATTTTATAAACAATTTTTCCCCTTGATAGGGCATCGATACGTCAACATGATCAACAACTCTATAAAAACCAATAAACTGATAAATGGCTTCAATCACGGAATAATCACCCTTATTCCTAAAACCGACAAAAAGGAAGAGTTAACGAAAATCACAAATTGGAGACCCATCTCACTGCTCAATACCGATTACAAAATCCTCACTAAAGTCCTAGCCACCAGACTTCAAACCTGCGTCCCTCGATCATAGACGAACACCAAACATGTGGCATAAAAAACCGTTCCATCCACTCTAACATCTTCCTCTCTCAATCCATCTACGAATTAGCCAGCCAATGTCACGATACATGCGGCCTTTTACAAATACACCTCCATAAAGCCTTTGATAATATCGGGCACGATTACCTTTGGTCAGTCCTAAACCACATTAACATTGGAGAAAACTGTTTCAAATGGATAAACTTATGTTACAAAAACGCCACCAGCCAAATAATAGTAAACAGAAAACTCACAGACAAATGTAACCTGTACAGTTCTGTACGCCAGGGCTGCCCATTATCCATGCTTCTTTTTATTATTTGCATGGAACCTCTTTTCCGCCACATTACAACTGACAGTAACGTCAAAGGATACCGCCTTCAAAACAATCTTGACAACGAGATCAAATACACTGCTTATGCGGACGACATAACGTTGTTCCTCACTGACATAAACAGTATTAAGATGGTGAATTTAGTTTTCGAGAAATTTAAAGATATCTCTGGTACGGATATGAACCCACAAAAATGCAAAGGACTCTGGATTGGAGCCTGGGAAAACCTCCCATCAAACTACTTAGGATTTAACTGGTCCAAGACCAACATCAAAAGTTTGGGAATACTGATAGGTAAGAATAGCAACGAGCAATGGAACAAAAACATCGAGAAGGTAAGAAAGGCCTCTTACATGTGGAGAGGAAGAAATATCTCAATTACTGGAAAGGCTAAACTAGCGAATATCAAACTGCTGAGCCCTTTTTGGTATCTTATTCACACGCAACCACTCCCCAAGAGAGCGGTGACGCAAATCAATAGAATATGTGCCACCTTCATCTGGGGCTCAAACTTCGAACCGATAAGAAGAACGACGTTATATAATAGTTTAGAAAACGGAGGAGCTGGCTTATTGGAGGTCTCCCTGAAAACCTTAATCCAGAGAATTAAATTGATAAATAACCTGCACAAATATTGTATCTGGACAAGCTTAGCAAAAGCATTTCTCCAACCTCACATACCAAATATAATCATAACTACTGAGAAAATACACAGACTAAGACCACCAACAATACTGCTTGAAATTGTACGATGCTACAGAACAATGAAGGAAAACTTCTCCGATGAAATCATCTTTACATCAACACCAAAAGAGCTCTATCATAAAGTAATAGATAAATTTATTCCGAAACCCCAAAACCGTATAAATCAATTCAATCTGAAAAGTAAAAATATAATTAAAATCATTTCAAAACTAAATATCCCTAGCAAAGCGAAAACCATCTTCTGGAAACTTCATCATAACTGCCTACAGACAAACGAATGGAGAAAGCAGAAAAAATTTACAAACTGCACAGACTGTCCCATATGCTACAACAAAGAAACGCTCGAACACGCCATCCTGGAATGCAAACACACGAACCTACTCTGGACAACATTAAGTAACAAAGGTTCCCTAACACGAACGCACAATATAGAAGACATCGTGTGGCCTTGTGAGTATACAAAGACTAAACAGCAACTAACAATCCTAATCATCGCGATCAACGCAATCTGGACAAGCAGAAATCTATCCTACTACAAAAAAACCAACGAACAAATAACCTTTTCCATTTTTAAAAACAAAATGGAAAACCAGAGACAACTGCTAGAGTACAAAAAGCAGAACTTTACAAATATTGAAAAAGAAAACTGGATAAAGACTGGACTCATTATGGAACGTAATGGTTCACTACAACTAAACCTGTAATGCTTTTGTAAACTATTGAATATTTTCCATGTAAATATGTAACTACTCTATAACCATATATTTTGGTATAATTTCTGTATAAATGATATATTGTCTTGATAATAAAATTATTTGAAAAAAAAAAAAAAAAAAAAAAAAAAAAAAAAAAAAAAAAAAAAAAAAAAAAAAAAAAAAAAAAAAAAAAAAAAAAAAAAAAAAAAAAAAAAAAAAAAAAAAAAAAAAAAAAAAAAAAAAAAAAAAAAAAAAAAAAAAAAAAAAAAAAAAAAAAAAAAAAAAAAAAAAAAAAAAAAAAAAAAAAAAAAAAAAAAAAAAAAAAAAAAAAAAAAAAAAAAAAAAAAAAAAAAAAAAAAAAAAAAAAAAAAAAAAAAAAAAAAAAAAAAAAAAAAAAAAAAAAAAAAAAAAAAAAAAAAAAAAAAAAAAAAAAAAAAAAAAAAAAAAAAAAAAAAAAAAAAAAAAAAAAAAAAAAAAAAAAAAAAAAAAAAAAAAAAAAAAAAAAAAAAAAAAAAAAAAAAAAAAAAAAAAAAAAAAAAAAAAAAAAAAAAAAAAAAAAAAAAAAAAAAAAAAAAAAAAAAAAAAAAAAAAAAAAAAAAAAAAAAAAAAAAAAAAAAAAAAAAAAAAAAAAAAAAAAAAAAAAAAAAAAAAAAAAAAAAAAAAAAAAAAAAAAAAAAAAAAAAAAAAAAAAAAAAAAAAAAAAAAAAAAAAAAAAAAAAAAAAAAAAAAAAAAAAAAAAAAAAAAAAAAAAAAAAAAAAAAAAAAAAAAAAAAAAAAAAAAAAAAAAAAAAAAAAAAAAAAAAAAAAAAAAAAAAAAAAAAAAAAAAAAAAAAAAAAAAAAAAAAAAAAAAAAAAAAAAAAAAAAAAAAAAAAAAAAAAAAAAAAAAAAAAAAAAAAAAAAAAAAAAAAAAAAAAAAAAAAAAAAAAAAAAAAAAAAAAAAAAAAAAAAAAAAAAAAAAAAAAAAAAAAAAAAAAAAAAAAAAAAAAAAAAAAAAAAAAAAAAAAAAAAAAAAAAAAAAAAAAAAAAAAAAAAAAAAAAAAAAAAAAAAAAAAAAAAAAAAAAAAAAAAAAAAAAAAAAAAAAAAAAAAAAAAAAAAAAAAAAAAAAAAAAAAAAAAAAAAAAAAAAAAAAANTACGTATAATTTATATATAAAGTGCTAACAAAACTTTAAGTTCGATTTTCTCGATTATATTTGAGTATTGCACTTTAGTATTTTACAGATAGTACACTAACATCGTGTACTACCTCTACACCAAAGATCATCAAAATCCGTTACCCCAAAGCCGTAGGCTCTCCTTGTAAGCCAGATAGATTAGTGCAAATATTCATCGAATATTTGCACTAAGATCGATGAAAGAAAAATTTGGCGAAAAACAAAAAGAACTGCACAAGATTTTTGTAGATTTGAGATTTTCAATAGAGTCCCAAGGAAGAAGATTGTTGTTATCCGAGTGAGTAGGGAACATCAGAGAAGTATGGATTGAAGAAATAAGACAACGCAACTCAACGACAATTTGCTAAGGGGATTGCCTCCCAAGAGGATTTCCTACGGAAATCTGACTTCTATTTAGGTATTAGACAATGAAGAAAACCCTGAATACTTCACGCGATCAGCCCGTTGGCCACTTGCGAATCACGACCAACTATCAGTATTCAAAGGCTTCATCCACTCGGTCAGCCACTGGCTCAGAGCATTGTGCAGCTAATAAAAGATATGTATGAAAAAGCATACACTAAAATTAAAATTAGTCTGGAAATGAATGATAAATTCCTAGTAAGGATTGGTTTTCGTCAGGAATCCTTATCAAGCCTAAAGGCATAATGAGTATCAGTGATTGAAAGGATTCTATTTTTGATCTTATAATGAATATTGTAGTAAGAGATATGAAAGCAAAATTAACACAAGTATGCTTTTTGTGGACGATATTGTGTTGGTTGACAACTAATAAAAGATCTGAAGAGACATAGAAAAATTAAAGAGGATATGAGACTTGAAGAATACAGAATATATGTGATTTAACGACAGGACAAAAATGAAGAGTTATATTTGGCGAAAAACTGAACAGAGTTAACAATTTAAATATCTAGGTTCCTATATAACAGATAATGGACAGCTAGCTAGAGAAATAAATCACAGGATGCAAGTTGGAGAAATTGGGAGAAAGTGTCTGATGTATTAGGGGACAGTATGATAAATGCGATGCTGAAAGGAAAGGTATATAAAATTGTTGTCAGACTGGCGATGATTTATGAAGCTGAAACATGGGTCCTAAAAGAAGTCTCGGGAAAAGAGAATGGATGTGACTGAATTAAGAATGCTGCGGTGGAAGCATGGAGTGACTAAAATGGATAATATCATGATGAAAGAAAGGAAGGAACTGCTAAATTGTTGAAAATGTCTAAGAAAAAAGATTGCAATAATATGACCACAAGTTGGCAAGAAGTTCTTTACAACAATAGTGGAGGGTAGAAAGAATAGGGTATGCCAAGGCAAAGATGAAAGGATCGCACAGACGCTGATTTGAAAAGAAAAGATCTAACAGGAAGAAGGTGAATGATAGGAAGAAGTATAGAAAGCTGGAGAAAAAACGGCGATTCCATATAAATATGGAATAAACCTAAGCAAAAAAGTACACGAAGTAAAATTTTATTTAAATGTATTTACGGATTTTTGTTCACGTTTATGAGTTTATTCAAGTTTATTTATTTATATTTTCTAAAAACAATATATAATGAAGCGTGAATAAATAATGTATTTATCTCAGATAAATTATTTGATATTCACATTAGAGATTTTACTCAAATAAATCATTTCATTTGTGTTTTATTCAAATAGTTTTAAACTCTTAAAATTATAATTAAAATGAAATTTTAATTGATCAAGTAATTTTATTACTAAATTATCAAGTAAGAATTATTAGAATTATTTTAAATTAATTAATTAATTTAATTACTATTTATTAAGTTTGAATTTAACCTGAAAGACATGTTGATAAACAAAACGGACTTCACACAATCAAAATATATTATAATGAACAAATTATAAAGTTTTAAACAGCTAATCTTACAAATCATAAAATTTAACTTAAACATCAATGTCAGGCATTGGAAATTTAAAATATAGTATATTTTTTTAACAATCTGTGTGTCATATTTCGAGTAGTGATGGGCTTAATGAAGATTTTATTCGTTATTGGCATTTACAATGTTTTTATGAAACTCACCTCTACCCTCAAAAAAAAAGCTTTTTGCCACTTTATAATAATTAAAAACATCGTCTTTTAAAATAAAATGCTATAACAGATGGCGATGCATACAATTTTTAACTCTTGCCGAAGTTCGCAACTCGTTGGTGAATTTTTTCTATTAGTTCTCTAAGTTAAACATGACGAATACGTTTTCCTTATATTGAACTTGCTAAAGTCATAACACGCTAAAGTCTAATATAAGAAGAGCTATATTTTTCATATTTCTCATATGATAAGGTTTATCAAAAATCACACAGGTAGACCTACTTTTATTAAGAGAATGGTTTTATCAGAAACAATTGTGAAACTTGTTTATTTAATTAAATTTCAAGAAATGTATTTTGAAAGTTTAAAAAACATATTGACTTTCTTTCGATTGAATATAGAATTGACGAAATGAAAAGTCGTGTTAAAGTTTTATTAAAATTGATATACGTAGTAAAATTAATTCGTTGTTTATTCTATTCAAAAAGGGAATTGAAAGAATGTTATCAATTATTTTTTACCAATACTTTTTATTTTATTTTCTATAGAATAACTTTTTGTTTACACTTAGTTTCTTAATCCCATCTTAATCCCATCCATATTTATTTTCATAAATTTTTTTCTAAAATTACATTTAAAATATTATCCGCTTTCTTATCATATTATTAAAAAATATTTCAATTTGAATTGAATTAAATTATTTAAAAGTTATTTCTAAAATTATTTTAATATTTTATCACTTTCCTATTACATTTTTAAGTAATGCTTTTAAGCTATTTGTAACGAAATGAGCTATAAATGCGCTCTTGATAAATATAAAAAAATCCTATAAAATTAAACGTTATGAATAAATAAAGATTTTACTGTCCATTTTGTTTTTCTTTGGCATTAAGGATTAAAACTTAATATTACCTGGAATATAAAATTTTGAAGAATGCAAATCTATAACGAGATAGTAAAATCAATTTGTACCACTTAGTGTATAGACTTTTCAATATAATACAAAAGATGATATAAAGAAAGTGCTAAAGTAAAAAGTAAAAAGAAAACGGTTTGGAAACTACAAAAATTCTTTAAAACTTAATTAAGAAAAAAATGTTTGCTGTTTATTCTTATCTTCTTGGAAAGCAATTTCCAATTAATGATAATTCGAGTCTTCTAGCTTCACCAAAAGCCTTACTATTTCTTAAGTACTTCTTCTAAGTCATTATCACCTGTAATGAATAAAATAAATTATTTTAATATCTTCTTGATACATTTTCTTACTTTGTTTTCCAGTGAAAACCAGTTTAAGAAGTAATTAAACTGTGTGTTCGGCCACAATAAAATGTAAATCGGCCACAATAAAACATTATATTTATTGTACTAGTATTAATACGTATAAAATAAATATTTTTCACGCAGAGGAGTTTAAATTAATTTAGCTTTCAGGCTTTTGATTTAACTTTTTTATAAATTACACAAAAATATTTGTCCTATTTTAGATATTTTTATTTATTATATGTACAATACGTCATATCAAGCCAAGTGCAAACCATGCAAGTAAATTTACCATGCAAAGCAAAAGACATATTACGTGATAGTCTCGCTCCAGTAAATCTGACATTCGTGGGGAAAAGTTTAGATGGACTTATATAAAAGTTTTGGACTTATATCTCTTTCTATTATAGAAAGACCATACAACATAGCAAGATATTTTAACTATTTGTAAAAAAAAAATCATATTAAAATACGTTAAGAGAGACTTTCTATTGTAGTCTTATATAAATTTTTGTAAATTAAAACGTATAAAATTATAAAAAATAAAAAAAATCTACCATAACTTAACTTTGAAACATATTAATTAAGGCCAGATGTCTATAATATTTATTAATAAATGAACGGGGCGAGACAGAAAATCTGAACTGGGTTTAAAGCATTATAACTTTTGAGCTCAAAAAATAATTTTAAAATTTTCACGCCAAAAGTTACGTCATTACATACGCTCAGTTACAGCACGTGAAGTTTTAGAGCATTTGTAAGTCAGTTCGGAAAAATTGCTTCAAAAGAGGACATATTAAGAGAGCGCGTTGTACAAATGTACGAAAATAAATCGAACCACTAAAAGAATTGGTGGAGGAGCATTATTTTATCCGAAGGCCAACTACTTATATTTTGAAAAAACATAAAATATCTGGAGCGAGGAAAAGAAGGCCCGGAAGTGAAAAAAGCCAGTTGTTATGAATGATAAAAACCGAAGAGAAATGTTTGGAAACAAAGATGCACTTAGCCAGATGGAAGCAGATAAAAGGTTCAAATGTCATCGAACACACGTAGGTAAGACATTTAAGAAGTTGGGCATAAAGAAAAGGAAAAGATGTCCCCGGAGTACACTGCAGGAAATAAAAATGAAATCCGAATGCAATGCAGATGGCTTGGTAAGAAAGTTTGGAAACAAAACGTACGTTTTGGACGACAAGAACTACTTTTTTCTCTCCGGCATGCAAATGCCAAAAAATTATATTTACTATGTGAACAATGGAAATCATGCATCTCCTGAAGTGAAGTATAGATTTAAGATAAAATTTAAAGCAAAATACATACCGTACATCATCATTTCACCAGCAGGTGTTTCGAAGCCGTTTTTTAAAAGAAGAGATCCTTGGCAATTGATGCCGGCACGTACCAAAACGAATATTCACAGAAAAATTGGAATTTTTTTTTTTACAACAAGCATTATTAAAATGATGATTTCATAATTTCATATTTTGGCCTGACAAAACTTCGTCTCACTACGCAAATTCGATCGTGGAGTTCTCTAAAGCCAAATCATTCCTTTGTACCCAAAAAAAAAACATAATTCGTCAAATCTGCCACTATGCAGGCAAATCGAAGATTTTTTTGCATATTTGGCACAAATATTTTTTAAAAGAAAGATTGGCTAGCAAAAAATATCACAAAACGTATCCAAAGAATTGGATTTTTACTTTAAAAAATTGATACAAAAACAATTAAAGGAGTTGCGAGATTATCAAAAACACAATTACAGTGCTAGTCGACTGTGGGCCATATGAACGTGTTCGTTAATTTTCTACTAACGTAAATAAAAACTTTTAAAAAATGATATATAATATTTAATAGTTACTTCAATTTTCCGGTAAAATATTTTACTTTAAAACCAGACCATACCTTTTGTTTCAACCTGTTACGTAATGTGTTTCTAACTTACAATTTTTAGCAATATATTTTGAGAGTTCCTTTCGTCTAAATTCAATCCAATTTAGGCTTATTTTTGTTGATTAACTCTGTTTCAAATCATAAGCATGTTGCACTTTGCGTTGCTATACAAAGACTTTTATTGGCATGTTACGAAATCAAAAGAAACTGAAAACTATATCTTAAATCAAAATATTTACTGTAGAATCTTTGTAATTAACCGTTATTACAGAGGGTACAGTTTATATAGACTGCTTTCCTATAACGGACAGCAATTAATGTACAGTACTCATTCGTAATAAAGATTGTTAAAAGAGAAATAAATAAATATGCATCGGTTATTCAAAATCGCGAGTATTTTTACTACATCGGCTTCGACGTCACGCGGAAACACAATAATGTGGGCAACAATACTTTTCACTTTCTTTCTTGCGAGAGTGAGCGATTATCGAATGCGAAATATATTTTTCAGGTTTTCGGAATTATTTTTCGAGTTTATTTGTGTTTTATATAAAGGTGAGTAATATTTCTGACAGACTACACAATATTCTGTACAAATATATTTATAAAAATAGAATTACCGATCTCGAAATTTGTCATTAGGTAATCATAAGGTTCTTAAACTTAATTAAGAGCAAAGAACTAGAATAAGAAATTAATTTTGAGATAAATTTCCATATGTTAAACTGATTTTGAATAGAATATATTTTATCACGATGCAAACATGGACGAGGTTGATTAATAATNAAAAGTTCATTTTCGTCGGTTAGAAGCAAAATGTCTCTTTCGGAACTCTCTTCGGATTCTTGGATAAGTCCAGAAAATCCGGGAGCTACTTATAATAATGCATTACTACTTGTGGGAAAAACCTAAATTCTCATTATGTAACACTTTTGTATTTACATTGTCAATTATTTTTTTGGAAACCATAGAAGTTTCTAAAAGCGATTCCATTTAGAAACGGCTCTTGGATCCATAAAATAATGATGTCACATTAACATAAAAGTAATTTGTCTTAATAAAAAGTTCACATTACACATTAATTAATAATAAAATAATGAATATTCCTATTTTTGCGTGGTTTACTTGTGTGAGAATCCGCGGGTGAGAGTGTTATCGCTCTAAATTCTATTTGCGGCGTCGGGTTCGTGAAGCCCGCTCACTTTGTCACTGGATGGCTTTTACTCGTAATTTATGATAAGATCGGGAAATCACGGCTCTATTTTTTCCTGACACCAGTTCGGATAATTAGAATTCGCGTTCTAACTCGTGACTTACACAATATTCTGTACAAATATATTTATAAAAATAGAATTACCGATTTCGAAATTTGTCATTAGGTAATCATAAGGTTCTTAAACTTAATTAAGAGCAAAGAACTAGAATAAGAAATTAATTTTGAGATAAATTTCCATATGTTAAACTGATTTTGAATAGAATATATTTTATCACGATGCAAACATGGACGAGGTTGATTAATAATAATGAACATAAATCTTTACGAAAAATATACGCATGATTAATTTTGATATTATATCGTGTGATCATCAGCGAGATGACCTTCGATGGAACCGATCATTGACGATGAGAGATGGCGAATGACCCTAAGACAAATAATTGACGAGTTGTGTTTTTCAGATTTCGATATGGAGAGATTTTCGGAAGATGCGCAGATAAGTGCGAATGTGGCTAGAAAGCTGGATGAGGAGGATGATTTCTTCAGTTTTGACTTGGAAAATTACCAAGAAACTAATTATTGGGAAATTGTTCTCGATCTTGCCGAGGATTGTTTCGGCTATGGCGATTCTGATTTGCAACAAGTTGATGTTTGCTTTCGTTGCGATGGATGCGAGAATCCTCGGGTATCGTGTGATGGGAAAGTTGAGCTAGAAGCTGTTGGCGATTGTCTCGACAGGTAAGATTTTTATATTTATTTAATACGTATCTAATAGGTAACGTAATATTTTTATCTCATTTTCTGTATTGTTTATAGAAAGCTAGAGCTGCGTGAAGAACAATTTGATGATCGGGATGATTTCTTTGATTGTGACTTGGAAAGTTACCAAGAAACAAACTATTCGGATATTGTTCTCGATCTTTCCGAGGATTGTTTCGGCTACACCGATTCTCATTGGCGACAAGTCGATAAAAACGAATGCGAGAATCATCATCAGAAAGTCGAGCTGGAAGCTGTTAGCCATTGTCTCGACAGGTAAGAATTTTATGTTTATTTAATACGTATTTTTATATCATTTTCTGCGTTGTTTCTATATTAT
>NW_019385169.1:99290-107790 GCF_000671375.1 Centruroides sculpturatus
AGGGTTAGGTTCCAAAAATTAAAAAACAATCTACTATATTTTCATAATTAAGATAAATATCTTTTTCAATAAATAAAAAGACAGTCAATTCCAAAAAATTTTTGTTAAAACTTTGGTCGATCACCTTTTATTTCCGTTAAAATTCCAGGATAAACTTCAGCAACCGGACCTTCCTTTTTAGGCTACACGGTCGCCTATAAACAGTCCTTTAAAATACAGAAATAATCCAATAAAACCTTGTAAAAAAGTTGTAAAAAATTGGAGTTGGTGATTTTTCGACGTCTTTAGGTTTTCATCCTTCTTCCATTCGGGAGTTTCGGACTTATATTGTTTCTGAAATTCTCCTGGATGCTGGAATTGGAGGACAGATTATATGCGCTTTCTTCGATGGTATTCAAGGTACAATGAAGAGAGGCTTTCCTGATGATGTCCACACTTACTCAGCCATTTTTGGAAATCTTTTATCGGCGACTGCAACTGGATGTTTAATAGGTCCTTTCTTAGGTCAAATATTCAGTCGATACTATGGATATGCTACTGCTACTTTCTTCGCTGCGGTGGTAGAGTTTGTTATTACAACTATCGTTTGGGCTTATATTTTTACTCAAGGAATGCGCTGTTAAATGTAAATTGTCCTTCTTCTCCTCCTGGCGGCGAATTATTACAAAAAATTTTTTTATGTTTAAAATTTCGCTGGATGTACAATTTTCAATAAATAAAAAGACAGTCAATTCCAGAAAATTTTTTGTTAAAACTTTGGTCGATCACCTTTTATTTCCGTTAAAATTCCAGGATAAACTTCAGCAACCGGACCTTCCTTTTTAGGCTACACGGTTGCCTATAAACAGTCCTTTAAAATACAGAAATAATCCAATAAAACCTTGTAAAAAAGTTGTAAAAAATTGGAGTTGGTGATTTTTCGACGTCTTTAGGTTTTCATCCTTCTTCCATTCGGGAGTTTCGGACTTATATTGTTTCTGAAATTCTCCTGGATGCTGGAATTGGAGGACAGATTATATGCGCTTTCTTCGATGGTATTCAAGGTACAATGAAGAGAGGCTTTCCTGATGATGTCCACACTTACTCAGCCATTTTTGGAAATCTTTTATCGGCGACTGCAACTGGATGTTTAATAGGTCCTTTCTTAGGTCAAATATTCAGTCGATACTATGGATATGCTACTGCTACTTTCTTCGCTGCGGTGGTAGAGTTTGTTATTACAACTATCGTTTGGGCTTATATTTTTACTCAAGGAATGCGCTGTTAAATGTAAATTGTCCTTCTTCTCCTCCTGGCGGCGAATTATTACAAAAAATTTTTTTATGTTTAAAATTTCGCTGGATGTACAATTTTCAATAAATAAAAAGACAGTCAATTCCAGAAAATTTTTTGTTAAAACTTTGGTCGATCACCTTTTATTTCCGTTAAAATTCCAGGATAAACTTCAGCAACCGGACCTTCCTTTTTAGGCTACACGGTTGCCTATAAACAGTCCTTTAAAATACAGAAATAATCCAATAAAACCTTGTAAAAAAGTTGTAAAAAATTGGAGTTGGTGATCTTTCGACGTCTTTAGGTTTTCATCCTTCCACAGAAGGATAAAAAGACAGTCAATTCCAAATTTTTTGGAATTGACTGTCTTTTTATTTATTGAAAATTGTACATCCAGCGAAATTTTAAACATAAAAAAATTTTTTGTAATAATTCGCCGCCAGGAGGAGAAGAAGGACAATTTACATTTAACAGCGCATTCCTTGAGTAAAAATATAAGCCCAAACGATAGTTGTAATAACAAACTCTACCACCGCAGCGAAGAAAGTAGCAGTAGCATATCCATAGTATCGACTGAATATTTGACCTAAGAAAGGACCTATTAAACATCCAGTTGCAGTCGCCGATAAAAGATTTCCAAAAATGGCTGAGTAAGTGTGGACATCATCAGGAAAGCCTCTCTTCATTGTACCTTGAATACCATCGAAGAAAGCGCATATAATCTGTCCTCCAATTCCAGCATCCAGGAGAATTTCAGAAACAATATAAGTCCGAAACTCCCGAATGGAAGAAGGATGAAAACCTAAAGACGTCGAAAAATCACCAACTCCAATTTTTTACAACTTTTTTACAAGGTTTTATTGGATTATTTCTGTATTTTAAAGGACTGTTTATAGGCAACCGTGTAGCCTAAAAAGGAAGGTCCGGTTGCTGAAGTTTATCCTGGAATTTTAACGGAAATAAAAGGTGATCGACCAAAGTTTTAACAAAAAATTTTCTGGAATTGACTGTCTTTTTATTTATTGAAAATTGTACATCCAGCGAAATTTTAAACATACAAAATAATATTTTATTTAATTTTCTAAAAATTTCTAAATTAAAAAAAAAACAAACATATTTTTCGAGAATTTTCATAGAGGTACGGAGATCAGCAACAAAAAAGTTCGATCGTTTAACAACTGGAAACTAAGAAGGGAAGATTACCATATGTTCTTTTAAAACTGAAATCATTCTATAGATATGCTGTGCCAAGAAGGATTTCTGTACGTTACATCCTAACCTAATCATTTCCAGTACAAATTGCCACGGAGAAAACCTGTTAATATCATTGCCGGAGGTGCATCCCTTCGATGAGAGAACAACTTCCCGGAGCGGAAAATTTCGTTGGATTTTAAAATACCAAAACAACTATTCATTGTATTCTTCAGAAATATAGACAGACTGGAATCCTGTATCCTAACAATGCCAAACGTAGAAAGCGTGTTTTCAATAGAAGGGACTGCCACGTGTTTCGGTGTTAGCTTAGAAAAAATCGGTATCAGTCAGTTGCAGGGATTACAAAACTAGGGATCAAAGAACACTTTAAACAAGACAGTTCTGAACGTATAGTTAGAAGTATATAAAACATCACGGCTACCGGCTGTACTATGCAGGGAGGAAACCTTACCTGACTAAGTAAAACGAGTGAAGTCGCTTTAGATGAACAAGACAGCAGCTCCACTGAACAAACTTCTATAGAGAATCTTATAAATCGATCTTCCAGATTTATTTCAGAAATATTGGTAAAAAATGAATTGGACAGAAGCAATCACCTCAGAATGTTGCTCGTGTTCAGTCCTGAATGGGTATTATTTCTGCTTACGGTATAGGTAAACTATATTTTTTTGATGAAGTCATCAAAATCCAAGATTATGTTCACGTTTTGAAAATCAGCCTTCTTTCTTTTTAAAATGTTGTTATTCCGGAATCGTCCATTCCTATTCCAGCAAGATAACAAGTACAGTACTTGGTACAATACAACCCGTTTAAGAAGTTCCTGCATAAAGAAGTTCAAATTTTTCAGTCCCAGCACCTGTTTACATCCTAAGATGCGTGTCCCGCATAACAAGTTTTCTTGTATAAGAAATTCCAAAATATCGGGCCCGTTGACGATATTTTACCCATTTAAGAAATTTATTTTGAAGACAAATTGAAATATATTCCTCTCCATAAATTTATCACTTATGAAGACAGTTTTAATAAAGTAAAGTTTTAATAAAGTAACTCCAGATATTTTACCATGTTGTATATCAAACAGCTACACACGTCAGGTGGTCGCTAATTTTCTGGGGTCTTATTATTTTGATCATACTCCCTAACTGGTGCTATGCATTAACTGTTGACATGTCATATCGGCACCAGACACTTATGCACTTGCTCTAGTCAGTGCATCTTACTATTCTACTATGTTATACTGTGCTCTGTTATTTTACGTTGATATTGAAAAAAATTCAATATACAAATAAAAAGTAATTTTTTTACAATTCCTGCGTAAGAGGTATTCCCGCCTAAGAAGTGTTTTTACAGTAGACCCTTCAAAAATTTCTTAACGGGGTTCTACTGTACTGATAACAAAGACATGGATTCGCTACAATCGAATAAAGATAGTATTGTGGCCAGCGGGAAGTCCATAGACGTATTCTGTCATATCGTTATACTAACGAATGCTACAAAGTCTAGTCTTTATCAGAACCACGTGGTTGGCATTTAATCAACTATGAAAATTCTGTTCTGTGATATACAGTACGTTTAATTTTCTGTTTCGGTAGCCACTTGCGATAAGTAAGCTTCTCTTATCGGTCATTCTCGAGCTGCTGTTAGCAACATAACGAAAGTAAAAATAACATGATAACTTCAGAAGTAAGGCTAATATTACTTCGTCAGCAATAATAAAAAGAGAATATTAACATTCGACATCGTGGATTTCACTTTTTGCTTCGAGATAATGATTTACAGTTAAATTATATCCGTTTTAATTAAAGAATTCTATCGTCTTCCGAAGCCGTTAATGTTGTATATACGTAATGAANTTTACTCGTAATTTATGATAAGATCGGGAAATCACGGCTCTATTTTTTCCTGACACCAGTTCGGATAATTAGAATTCGCGTTCTAACTCGTGACTGCAACTATATCTCTATTCAGGTTTGAGTGGTAAGATTTTGTATTTCGAATGGGAGGGACTATGAGTCTGTCGACAGTGTGACCGGCCGTCAAAACACATTCCGAGCAGAGTCAGTTTTACACATAATATAATAAAGTAGTCGTTAAATACAAAAGGAGATTAAAATACATGTATTGACAACCTAGCTACCTCTAATCAAGTGATTCTCGATATTTTTTGTCACGGTACACTTTTAATAATTTAAAAATTCGGCGGCACACACGGTTACTTCGGTAAGTACCGCAGGACAACCGGTGACGTCATAACAGTGATTTTTAAACACAGTCGGTTATTTAGGTAACATTTTCTAAACGTCTTAGTAACTACCGGGAGTATCCGCTAACACCGGTTACAATTTCCAATCACGCCCTAGGAAGGTATAACCGATTAAACTACTTGTCTGACGTCGCTTATGTAGGCCTATAGATATGCGCAGTGGCGGCACACTTCAAAAATCTCGCAGCACACTAAAGTGCCGCGGCAAAGTGGTTAAGAATCATGGCTCTAATCAACCGAGAGAGAAAGTTTACATCAATCTGAATATAATACATCTGGTAAATTGACAAATGTCTTCGGATCCATTCTATGAGCCCACCAATGGCCAAACGATTCCGTTTGGGAGTTCGGTCGTAGGTTTGCGCCTCTCCAGGGCAGGCTGGCCAGATTGAGTTTTCGGGGTTTTCTTCATGTCTGTAATGCTTGAATGGAGGCTACTTACCCTAAAACGACCTCACTGAACACATCCCCCTAGGCAGATCGCGCAAGTGTTGAGTTGCCGTAACTTAAAAAACAAATAAACAATTCAGTCTATTCGAACGTCGGGACAACGATCGAGGATCTTCCCTGGAGGTTGCTTTCAGAGGCGAGACAAACGAGAGCTGGGAGACGAGAGAGTTGACAGTTTGAAGCTTGGCCCACGGGCTTCGAGAGAAAAGTCCGCCTCGAGCCTGGGATTTCTGGTTTTTTTTATCTCCGACGTCTCTTGTTCTGTAAGGCTCTTGTTTTGTCTCCAGCTTCTCACACAGGTTTACTGAATTAATAATCAAAGTCATGAGGAATAACATTATGACAAATTGAAAATATGTAAATACATGAAACATTAGCTTCTAAAATGAACAATTATGTAAATTAATGACTTTTTAAAGCCATTTAAGATTGAAACAAGCGTGATAAATAAAAATTCTATAATACACTGAAAAATCATTACGTAAGCAATTGATTTAATATATATTTATATCTCGGAACCTTTAATAGCTGCCACTTTCCGAGAATAGCCACCTGTATAAGGCGGCCATTTTTTTTCGGAAAACGCTTTATTTTGACAAATATATAGTTATCTGGGCATATTTTTCAAAATAAAACGTTTTTAGCTTCGAACAGCGATCACACCCAACAACTGTCTGGTTACTAAACATGCATTTAGATTATCTTCAATATACATTTCGACAAAGAATGCCTTTTTAATTGGATTTTTAATATAAATACAACATTTATACAATATTACTGACTGCATAATACAATTTTACAATTAAAATTATAAAATACATAACACACAATTAACGAGCAATTATATATTGTGACATCGTCGCAATTCCGGGCTACAATTTTTAATTATGTTTTTTAAATTATTTACTCTAAAATATATTCTTTCCACTTCAAATTAGTAGTGTCTTGCCCCTGTAGATTATACTTTTTCATTAGCAATAAAGTCATGTTAGTCATCTATTAGCTGCTTTCAGGAGAATGTTTTGAACTGAAATAGCTGGCTTCCGTTCCAAAACCGGAAGTTCCTATATAATTAATTGGAGCTTTCTGCCCTTAACGTTTTCATATCTGGTCCCGGCATTCATCTAATTGCGTTTTCGAGATTAAGGAAAGACAGCCGGATGGACAAACGAATGTACAGACAGATGGCAGTGGTAATTTGTAAGTCTAATTTTTTTTCAAATTGCAGCTAATAATCACTCTAAAAGTAATGTCCACTTAAGTATTATAAAAATGAAAAAACTGTTTTAATATTATGCCGTTAATATTGGCATTCAAACACAAGTATTATAAATTCAGAAATTTTCGTTGTAAATTTCTTAGCTTGGCACAATTGACTTCCTCAAAGGCATTCCTTTGTACCAAAAGAATATAATCCATCAAATCTGTCACTATGGCAGCCAATCGAGGATTACTTTGCATATAGTAATGAAATTCAATTATAAAACAGAGGTTGGCGAGAAAAATATACCACAGAACTGATCCGAAGAATCAGACTTTCACTATTTTTTTAGGTGACACGAAGATCATCTAAAGGAGTGGTGAGTCTAACAAAACTCAGTGTGTCGTCGACCATGTGTCATATGAACGTGTTCGTTAATTTCATACTAATGTAAATAAAATTTCCTTTAAAATGATATATAATATTTAATAGTTATTTCAATTTTTCGTTAAAATATTATGTCTTAAAAACAGTTCAAAATTTTTGTATCATTCTGTTAATACAGTACGGTAAATAATTTTATTAGTTTCACTTTAAAAAAAATACATATATACAAGGTATATATTGTTATTAAATATTATATTTCTTATTTGTTTACGCATCCAATTTTTATTTATTTATTAATTTATTCATAATATACTATTTTAATCGATATATATTTACACAATTTTTTTATTCTATGTATGGTGTATACAATGCATTTTGTTATTTCTTTACTGGAACCGCGAATGTATTATTCTTTATACAATTCATTGTATAAAGAATAGTAAATTCTATTTCAATTTAATATTTATATAATACTATGTAAACATTACTCAACAAATATGGTATTTATTTTCCATACTTTTTCATTCTTACTATATGCTCAGTAAACTACTGGGACCTTCTCTCCTCTCTCTTATTTCCTCACTCTCCTCCTTTCTTCAACTTAGACTCTTGAATAGGATCTACCCCTAATATTAATGATAATAATAATATAGACTTTGACAATAAAATTATATGTTTTACCTATAACCTAAGAATTTAAAAATATATTAATGGCATATAATAATGCATTACTACTTGTGGGAAAAACCTAAATTCTCATTATACATATAAAATATCTTAAATTTAAAATAAATATTTAATTTTTGTTAAGTAAAACACTATTTTTCAATTCAATGTGTTTCCAACTTAATCACTTTATTAAACAAATTGTTCCTATTTATTTCATTAAATAATATTTCACTTTTTAATAGTTATGTTGCTTTGATCATTTTCACTATAAAGAAAAAACTTATCTCTATTAAGTAGTAAGATAATTATATCTTAACATAGATTAATGAGAGTTATCATTCTATAATAACGAAATGAGATAAGACTAATTATCATTAAAATTAATAAGATTAATGGCTTCATTTATATTTTAAAACATTTCTTAATAAGTGTAGAAAGTCCAAATTATAAATATCACTGATGAATATGTTTTTATCAGATAGTTATAAAACGAAGCATAATATTCCAGTACAAATGATAATTTTAAATTTTATTTTAAACTAGCAGCTATGATTATAAGAACAAATATTAAAATGGAAACCTTATTATATAAAAGTTCGATTATTTTAGTCTACTATTATTGTATTTATCAAGGAGATGAAATCGGGGGAAAAGAATGAGATGTTGAGGTTTCATGGTAGCCATATTTTGTGCAGTCATGGAGAATAAGTTTAAAAAATTTCAGGCAAATTGGTTAATTAGTTTAGAAGTCTGTAGTAAATAGACAGCACACATTCTCACATTCTACTTTATAAATATAGATGTTGCATATAAAATATTTCAACAGAAAATTATTCAAATTATTATTTAAATTTATAGGGGAGATCGGGGCAACTTCGGCATGCGGGGCAAGTTTGTCAAGCGCTTTTTTTAAAAAACAAATTAAAAGGAGATTTTGGTTATAGGTTAGGCAGTTGAGTTTTATTGGTGGCTTGTTGAGTGTAGTGTTTTTATTGTTCTCCAACAAGCGTAGTTGAATTATCAAGCAAATTTTCATTTTCGTT
>NW_019385169.1:109558-118198 GCF_000671375.1 Centruroides sculpturatus
AGGGTTAGGTTCCAAAAATTAAAAAACAATCTACTATATTTTCATAATTAAGATAAATATCTTTTTCAATAAATAAAAAGACAGTCAATTCCAAAAAATTTTTGTTAAAACTTTGGTCGATCACCTTTTATTTCCGTTAAAATTCCAGGATAAACTTCAGCAACCGGACCTTCCTTTTTAGGCTACACGGTCGCCTATAAACAGTCCTTTAAAATACAGAAATAATCCAATAAAACCTTGTAAAAAAGTTGTAAAAAATTGGAGTTGGTGATTTTTCGACGTCTTTAGGTTTTCATCCTTCTTCCATTCGGGAGTTTCGGACTTATATTGTTTCTGAAATTCTCCTGGATGCTGGAATTGGAGGACAGATTATATGCGCTTTCTTCGATGGTATTCAAGGTACAATGAAGAGAGGCTTTCCTGATGATGTCCACACTTACTCAGCCATTTTTGGAAATCTTTTATCGGCGACTGCAACTGGATGTTTAATAGGTCCTTTCTTAGGTCAAATATTCAGTCGATACTATGGATATGCTACTGCTACTTTCTTCGCTGCGGTGGTAGAGTTTGTTATTACAACTATCGTTTGGGCTTATATTTTTACTCAAGGAATGCGCTGTTAAATGTAAATTGTCCTTCTTCTCCTCCTGGCGGCGAATTATTACAAAAAATTTTTTTATGTTTAAAATTTCGCTGGATGTACAATTTTCAATAAATAAAAAGACAGTCAATTCCAGAAAATTTTTTGTTAAAACTTTGGTCGATCACCTTTTATTTCCGTTAAAATTCCAGGATAAACTTCAGCAACCGGACCTTCCTTTTTAGGCTACACGGTTGCCTATAAACAGTCCTTTAAAATACAGAAATAATCCAATAAAACCTTGTAAAAAAGTTGTAAAAAATTGGAGTTGGTGATTTTTCGACGTCTTTAGGTTTTCATCCTTCTTCCATTCGGGAGTTTCGGACTTATATTGTTTCTGAAATTCTCCTGGATGCTGGAATTGGAGGACAGATTATATGCGCTTTCTTCGATGGTATTCAAGGTACAATGAAGAGAGGCTTTCCTGATGATGTCCACACTTACTCAGCCATTTTTGGAAATCTTTTATCGGCGACTGCAACTGGATGTTTAATAGGTCCTTTCTTAGGTCAAATATTCAGTCGATACTATGGATATGCTACTGCTACTTTCTTCGCTGCGGTGGTAGAGTTTGTTATTACAACTATCGTTTGGGCTTATATTTTTACTCAAGGAATGCGCTGTTAAATGTAAATTGTCCTTCTTCTCCTCCTGGCGGCGAATTATTACAAAAAATTTTTTTATGTTTAAAATTTCGCTGGATGTACAATTTTCAATAAATAAAAAGACAGTCAATTCCAGAAAATTTTTTGTTAAAACTTTGGTCGATCACCTTTTATTTCCGTTAAAATTCCAGGATAAACTTCAGCAACCGGACCTTCCTTTTTAGGCTACACGGTTGCCTATAAACAGTCCTTTAAAATACAGAAATAATCCAATAAAACCTTGTAAAAAAGTTGTAAAAAATTGGAGTTGGTGATCTTTCGACGTCTTTAGGTTTTCATCCTTCCACAGAAGGATAAAAAGACAGTCAATTCCAAATTTTTTGGAATTGACTGTCTTTTTATTTATTGAAAATTGTACATCCAGCGAAATTTTAAACATAAAAAAATTTTTTGTAATAATTCGCCGCCAGGAGGAGAAGAAGGACAATTTACATTTAACAGCGCATTCCTTGAGTAAAAATATAAGCCCAAACGATAGTTGTAATAACAAACTCTACCACCGCAGCGAAGAAAGTAGCAGTAGCATATCCATAGTATCGACTGAATATTTGACCTAAGAAAGGACCTATTAAACATCCAGTTGCAGTCGCCGATAAAAGATTTCCAAAAATGGCTGAGTAAGTGTGGACATCATCAGGAAAGCCTCTCTTCATTGTACCTTGAATACCATCGAAGAAAGCGCATATAATCTGTCCTCCAATTCCAGCATCCAGGAGAATTTCAGAAACAATATAAGTCCGAAACTCCCGAATGGAAGAAGGATGAAAACCTAAAGACGTCGAAAAATCACCAACTCCAATTTTTTACAACTTTTTTACAAGGTTTTATTGGATTATTTCTGTATTTTAAAGGACTGTTTATAGGCAACCGTGTAGCCTAAAAAGGAAGGTCCGGTTGCTGAAGTTTATCCTGGAATTTTAACGGAAATAAAAGGTGATCGACCAAAGTTTTAACAAAAAATTTTCTGGAATTGACTGTCTTTTTATTTATTGAAAATTGTACATCCAGCAAAATTTTAAACATACAAAATAATATTTTATTTAATTTTCTAAAAATTTCTAAATTAAAAAAAAAAAAAACATATTTTTCGAGAATTTTCATAGAGGTACGGAGATCAGCAACAAAAAAGTTCGATCGTTTAACAACTGGAAACTAAGAAGGGAAGATTACCATATGTTCTTTTAAAACTGAAATCATTCTATAGATATGCTGTGCCAAGAAGGATTTCTGTACGTTACATCCTAACCTAATCATTTCCAGTACAAATTGCCACGGAGAAAACCTGTTAATATCATTGCCGGAGGTGCATCCCTTCGATGAGAGAACAACTTCCCGGAGCGGAAAATTTCGTTGGATTTTAAAATACCAAAACAACTATTCATTGTATTCTTCAGAAATATAGACAGACTGGAATCCTGTATCCTAACAATGCCAAACGTAGAAAGCGTGTTTTCAATAGAAGGGACTGCCACGTGTTTCGGTGTTAGCTTAGAAAAAATCGGTATCAGTCAGTTGCAGGGATTACAAAACTAGGGATCAAAGAACACTTTAAACAAGACAGTTCTGAACGTATAGTTAGAAGTATATAAAACATCACGGCTACCGGCTGTACTATGCAGGGAGGAAACCTTACCTGACTAAGTAAAACGAGTGAAGTCGCTTTAGATGAACAAGACAGCAGCTCCACTGAACAAACTTCTATAGAGAATCTTATAAATCGATCTTCCAGATTTATTTCAGAAATATTGGTAAAAAATGAATTGGACAGAAGCAATCACCTCAGAATGTTGCTCGTGTTCAGTCCTGAATGGGTATTATTTCTGCTTACGGTATAGGTAAACTATATTTTTTTGATGAAGTCATCAAAATCCAAGATTATGTTCACGTTTTGAAAATCAGCCTTCTTTCTTTTTAAAATGTTGTTATTCCGGAATCGTCCATTCCTATTCCAGCAAGATAACAAGTACAGTACTTGGTACAATACAACCCGTTTAAGAAGTTCCTGCATAAAGAAGTTCAAATTTTTCAGTCCCAGCACCTGTTTACATCCTAAGATGCGTGTCCCGCATAACAAGTTTTCTTGTATAAGAAATTCCAAAATATCGGGCCCGTTGACGATATTTTACCCATTTAAGAAATTTATTTTGAAGACAAATTGAAATATATTCCTCTCCATAAATTTATCACTTATGAAGACAGTTTTAATAAAGTAAAGTTTTAATAAAGTAACTCTAGATATTTTACCATGTTGTATATCAAACAGCTACACACGTCAGGTGGTCGCTAATTTTCTGGGGTCTTATTATTTTGATCATACTCCCTAACTGGTGCTATGCATTAACTGTTGACATGTCATATCGGCACCAGACACTTATGCACTTGCTCTAGTCAGTGCATCTTACTATTCTACTATGTTATACTGTGCTCTGTTATTTTACGTTGATATTGAAAAAAATTCAATATACAAATAAAAAGTAATTTTTTTACAATTCCTGCGTAAGAGGTATTCCCGCCTAAGAAGTGTTTTTACAGTAGACCCTTCAAAAATTTCTTAACGGGGTTCTACTGTACTGATAACAAAGACATGGATTCGCTACAATCGAATAAAGATAGTATTGTGGCCAGCGGGAAGTCCATAGACGTATTCTGTCATATCGTTATACTAACGAATGCTACAAAGTCTAGTCTTTATCAGAACCACGTGGTTGGCATTTAATCAACTATGAAAATTCTGTTCTGTGATATACAGTACGTTTAATTTTCTGTTTCGGTAGCCACTTGCGATAAGTAAGCTTCTCTTATCGGTCATTCTCGAGCTGCTGTTAGCAACATAACGAAAGTAAAAATAACATGATAACTTCAGAAGTAAGGCTAATATTACTTCGTCAGCAATAATAAAAAGAGAATATTAACATTCGACATCGTGGATTTCACTTTTTGCTTCGAGATAATGATTTACAGTTAAATTATATCCGTTTTAATTAAAGAATTCTATCGTCTTCCGAAGCCGTTAATGTTGTATATACGTAATGAACTACAAGATAAACAAGAGCCAGTGTTATAAGAAAAATGCTCTTTCTGTAGAAATAAAAGTAAGTTTGAAAATGCTAATTAAATATTTATTTATGAATAACTCATTTATTGTTAAGATTTAAATGAAAAAATAGCTATATTATATACATTATCATGAAAATATTTATTTTATTTGCATATATATCAATTAAAATCGCAGATTTGAATATAAATACAGTATTTAAAAGTTATGTGTGCATTGTTTAATGACGTATTTTCACGCATAAAATTCTGCTAACAATGTTAACTAAATTGTGATTGGTTAAAGCGTAATAATCATCGATAAAATGGAACCCAGACGCATTTCAACCAATTACCCGAAACGAAACATACTTCCAGCGTGGAGCAAGAAACATACATTTTCTGCTCCACGTTAACGTGGAGCAGAAAAGGGCGATTTGTCTAAGGTTCGTTAAGTGCCTTTTGCCGAGGAAGTTCTGTATCGCTTTCGTTGAATTATCGGAAGAGCTCACAATAGATTTCCTGATCTCTCGCCTATCGAGAACGTTTGGAGGATTCTGAAGAGAAAGATAGCGAGGAGACTGCCAAGAAGTCTGGATCAGTATTATCTGAAGAATTGGAAAAACTGAGCGGCTGAAAGCTTGGGAAGCTCGTAAATTCTATGACAAGCCGTCTAAAGAATATTATTTATCTTCACAGTGATGTTAGCAATGGTAACCTGCCAAGCGTCAATGGCCATTGTCGGAATTCTATGTAATATTTAATAACTTGGAGGCATTAATATACGGATGAAAATGTCATCGTAGCGATTCTTTCGTCATTTAAAATATTTTAATGTGATTACATTTGTTACGTATAAATTTTTGCGAAAGTTTTGCAAATAAAACATATGGTCGAACTTCTTTGTTATTGGCCTGTATATATCGTATAAGGGTAAAGTATCCAGCAATTTTTATCTTAAAATAAAAAAATAACAAACAAAAAAAATACTAGTTCATTTATTATGTAAAAAGAAAATACCTTCGTTGGAATTTTAATGAAAAATATTTATCTTGGTTTTTATTTAATCGGTCTTGCCAAAAGTGTTGTTACAATAAAAAATTATAATGATTTTCTTATATTGATTTTTGTTTGAAAAATAAAAAAATTTTCAAACAAAAATATTTAAAGAGAATACTTTTGACTAAAATAACTGATTTTACTAGCAATTTTTTAAAATAATTTAAATAAAATTAATTATAATACTAATTATTCAATTTTTAATTGCGCAACATAATAAAAGAAATGATAATTTTTCTCTTATAAACTCTTAGCGTAGCTTTTCTAGATTTCTCCAGTAATTTATGAAATACAATTTTTTAAATTATTCTTTTAGGTATAAATAATATTGGTAATTTATCAATAATAATAACGAAAATACTAGGTATCGACTAAAAAACTTTGAACCAGGCTGTATCTTATGTTTCGTATAACTCACTATCAATAATCTCAAGTAATGTAGGGAATTAATATCAATTTTCTATTTTAATTGTATGAAGTGTCATATAATAATATTAAATGCCAAATTCATCATTTTATAGTGATCTTTGTGTGGCATTATACAGTTAAAACTCAATTTTCAGAAATTTAATCTAAATTTTGTAACAGTTGTATAAAATGAATGAAAACAAATAATACCCATCTAAAATTAATAATATTTTTCTAATTTTGCTAAGTGAACAATAAAGAAAAAATAGCGCTCCATTAATTGATAACAAATCGCGATAATAAATCTATCGATGCGTGGTTAACCATAATCTATAGATGAAGAAGGAAGATAGAAAAACTGCAAGAAAATCCCCAACCGTAATGACCTAGAATATCTATATATAGATTATAGTCATTAGTTTAGCTAATATCTTCCAGAAAGAGAGAAAGAAATCAAGGTCAATCGATAATGTTTCCAGTGATAAGAATTCTATGATTTTATCGGTTTCCAGCGAAATATCTTTGTAATTAAATAATTTAAATTTGAAAATAGTTCATTTTAATGTAGAGTGAGTCTATTATAATTTCTATTTTTAGTTAATATCTACAGAAACTTTAATTTCCTGAAGGTATTAGCTAATAAAGATATTTCAATGTTTTTAATTAAATAAATATGAGTTATGATGCTGATAAGAAGTTGACTTAGTGAATTTTAATCCAAACATAAGTTTGAATGATATCAGTATAAAGTACTGTACATAAAATATAATTAAAATAAATGGATAGTGTTATCGTTCTAGTAATGGACTCCTTTTAATGTAAAAAAATAGTTTTAAAGAACTGAAAATAATCACCTATATAAAAATATATGGTAATATGTCTACCTTGAAAAATGAGAAGCTTTTTCATTTAGAGGAAGTTTGATGATTGTTTCACAATTCTCTCAGGTAGAGTAGAATTAATGGAAAAATTGCAAATGATCTTTTATATTCATGATGTTTCAATGGAGCTTGGACGAAGCCTTCGACCATTATCGATACAATTGGTTAAATATCAGAATTGCTTTCCTTTATCAATAATTTTGTAAGATGTAAATACAGTTGTAGATGTTGAGGTACAAATATTGTCGTCACTAGTTAGTGATGAATATGTTGTATAATCCCCTTCATTCTTATAGAGATGACCTCTTCTTCTGTTGTACGGTAATCTTGTGTACAAGTTACGTGTGTGCTATCTCTTTGATACACTTGGTCTAGTGTCTACGTGCTATGTAGATATTAGTCTTGATGTATTTTAGAAGTTAATAAACAACAATAGAACTGTTCTTAAGTTTATTGTTCTATTATTATGAAATGTACTGTACAGTACCTCTTAACTTTTAAATGTACTGTACAGTACCTCTTAACTTTTAAATGTACTGTACAGTACCTCTTAACTTTTTAAGTTCATATATTATATTACTTCGTCAGCAATAATAAAAAGAGAATATTAACATTCGACATCGTGGATTTCACTTTTTGCTTCGAGATAATGATTTACAGTTAAATTATATCCGTTTTAATTAAAGAATTCTATCGTCTTCCGAAGCCGTTAATGTTGTATATACGTAATGAANTTCAGTTTACAGCAGTATTTATTACACAAAATTTAAGTAAAGCTTAACATGCCGATCTTGCCCCGATCTCCCCTATATAATAAACTTAAAACTTCGTCCAGGCAAAAAAACAGGGGTTATTTATGTACAATTAACCCATAAAGTTTATTCATCAATTTTGAGGGAATATTTTTGAAAATTTGATTTTTTAAAAGTAATTAAAACTTCAGATTAACGAATGAATATATCTTGAGCATAAATTGTACATTTTAACATTTAAGAAATAAGAAAAATAATAAAAACAAGATAGTCTTCTAGGCAGAGTAACATGAAATCATTTATATATATTGAAAGTCTAATACTTTTGTAAGAATTTTAAAATTAAAAGACAAAAGATACTGACAATTCGTTAAAGATACGAGTAAAATTTTAAAAATAATTTGATTTAAAACCAATAATATATTCGTTTTTTGAACTACTAAAAATATGCATATTATTTAAATTAATTGATTTTTAAAGTTTGTAGCCTATAAAAATTTTAAGTGTGAGATTGATAAAGTGTCTGAACAAAAGTGAATAAAACGTTACCTTTTTAATAAAAGTAATATAATACTTTCTATATGTTAATTTTCATCAGTTACACAATATTTATCAATATTTATTGGACTGCAATTTGAGGAAGTTGTAGACCTATAAATTTTCACTGCCTTACGTCTGCCTGTCCGTTCGTCTGTCTTTTCTTAATCTAGAGAACGGAGTTAGATGAAAGTCGAGAGCAGATTTGAAAAGAGTATAGATAGGAATCCCTTATTAATTATATAAGAACGTCCAGTGCTAACCGTAAGACATGTTATTTCAATTTAAATATTCTCCCCCTGAAGATGTTAGATGACCGGCATGATTCTATTGTCATAGGAAAATTATGATATACAGTACAAGGGCAAGTCGCTACTAATTTAAGATGGAGAGCATATATTTTAAATTAAATTAAAATAGAGACATCACTTTTCAAACCAGCAAAAATATTTCACTTCAAAATAGTTTTGAGTTCAAGTAATTTCTATACCTTAGATCAAGGGTGGGCAACCTTTTTTATAACATGGGCCAGAATAAATTTTACGTTTTTTCCGCGGGCCATAGTAGTTAATTGACACCTTGTGACCTGTAAATTTTTAGTCTGCAAATATGAAATAAATAAATAAATAAATAAAAATTAATTACTACAGGGTTAAAGTTGTTAA